>NC_141467.1:56713601-56818601 GCF_009769465.1 Tauraco erythrolophus | reverse complement strand
GTCACAACTAATGACTTTTAGTTTATTATATAGTCTGAAGGAGAGAAGATGTTCTGATTTTATATTAATAAATTGATATCCCTAGTTTAAGATCTGGAATTTCTTGCACATAAACTCCAAGTTTAGTGTATTCTAATTCTAATTCTAATTCCGAAATCCTCTTTATTGAGTTGGAAATATAGAAATATCTCCTACCATTCCCTGCCATTTCTATAGTGAGTCAAGAGTGAGTTCAATGTAGAACTAAGTGTCCCATCACACCACTTCACTGTTTTTACTGGAAAAGAGAGAACCTGACTCAGAACCTGTTCTTGACTCCAGCTCCAAAATGGAATCCCACTAGCCTTCCAATAAGAGTGCTGTGTTCTTAACTCCAGCTCTGAAATGAGATCCTGCTAGCTTTCCAATAAGAGTGGTACGTATGAAAGACATGATCAGGAGGTATTTAGAGTGTTGGGAGCTGAGATGTAAGCCCACTCCAGCAGAATTGTCTCCCTCTTCTCGATGAAGGGAGCAGAGATTTTGATAAGTTGGAAGGCAGCCATTTTCTGCTCTTTCTATCCATTTTGAACATGAAATAAGAATGCGCGTGTTGATTGTTGTAGCTAGGAATAATAGGATTTTTAGGACTATACTCCTTAAGAGGTCGCCTGATTCTGTCATAGACAGCAACTTAGCTAATACCTGTTTCTGCAATGTAAATAAACCCCATAGGAATACAAGAGGTTATTTCAACTCAATAAATTGCATGCGCCAGTATATTTTATTTTGATACAAAACAAACTAAACTTGTAGACATGAAGAACAGAACACAATTCTATACTTTCATTACTTGATGATCCTGTCTGTCTGCTAAGGAAGGAGGGAAAAAACCTCCAGTATATTCTGTTTATATTCATTCATGGTAAATAATAATTTATGTATATGAATGATTTATCTATCATATTTTCTAGCACTGTAGTTCCAGTGCTGGTAGTTAGATCATAACAAGTTTGTTAGTTGAGACTTGTGTATGTGACATACAGAATGCAAAACTGTCTAGTCATCCACCAGTATTCTGTACTTCCACAGTCTTTAAGCATTTTCAGTCAGCCAAAATTTTCTATTATCAAAAATCAGTTAACTGCATGATTTACTCAGGTTGATTTCAGTAGCTTAAATTTCCCAGCAAAATGTGTCCCTAAGAGAAATGAATGGTTAAATTAGCTGAAATAGCACTTCTGAGAAACTGAACAGGTGTGATGTGAATACACATTTTACTTAGATGTTAATAACTGGGCAGACCTATGCTTTGTTAATAGAATTATAAATAATTATTTAAATCTTATTTAAATTTGTTTAATTTGCTTTTGGCTTTTTAGCTACAGCGTACCGCTCCTCCTTGTTAAGGTGTATTGCTTACTTTTGGAGTGATGGTGGTCAAAAACTCTTATTATGGTTTGATCATGTAAGAGATTAAAGTAGTTGCAAACCATTTTGTATGTCAGCGAGTGCTGGGATGGTCCAGTACTGGTAAATAGTGTTTTAATAAGCACATCACTTTTCAGTAGGCAGTGGTACAGAGTAGTCAAATAAGAATTAAAAGGAGTTTGCCGTTTTGGAAGTTTGGGGTTTGTACAGAAAGCTTGATGTGATAGTTAATTTCATATAGATAGTAGACAAAGCAAACAAGATGGGACAAAAAAAAGGCAGAGGATATTAAAAAAAATTCAATCATCCTTTCCTACCTAAAATCATAAAGGAACCTACAAACGAGTGCCTTGGGGCTGTTTCTCAAGTTTCAACAAATGACAGTTTTTTCAGGGATCCTAATCCAATCTGGTTGCAAGTTAAGAACCCAGTTTTGTAAAAGAACCTGAATGAGCAGATTTTGCATGTATCAGAGTGTATTTGAACAAAGACCTACACTGGTAGTTCCCTCTCTTAGAATTATAATGATCATAAAAACATAAAAAGGTTCTTCCTCAGGTTGGTGTAGGTTTTGATATGGATATCAATGGAAGTTCAAGTGGGCTGTTCATATAGCCTGACTTAGCAAATCTGATAGAAATGGATTCTGTTAGTGCAGATGAGAAGATTAAGAAGGCAGAAGATTGGCTAGGAGTCTTTTATTCTTTTTCCACTAAAAACTGAAAATTCCTACTGACTTCACTGAGAAAATAATGGAAATCTAGATTCAGTGTAAATATCCAAGTTAGTTCAAAATCCAAGTTTAACCAATATGTAATAAAGACTTTTTTCTTGATAAGCATTTATCATTTAACATTAATTTTTAACCTTCATCTAGAAGGTAAAGAAAGTCATCTACAGAGTACTTGACAGAAGATCAGGACCATAATACCTATTTCATGGTTTTGTGTACCTTCATATTTTCAGAACATCTTTTTGTTATTGTAGAATAGGAAGACTGTATCTCCCCTCTCCAAAATCTATGCAGCCTCCTTATCTTCAGCAGAAACTTGGCTTTTAAGTAGATAAATTTTTCCCTATATCTCTTTAATATTTTTCACATTGTGTTTGTCTAGACCTAAATTTCCTTTATCCTATAAAGACAGTTAAAAGCACAAGGAGTTCCCAAAATGAAGCTGAAGGGTTTTACTCTGTTGCAAAGATCACCATTTACAGTTACCCTTATGCAGAAACACGTGCTGATATTCAGTTCCCTTCTTATCATTCCTAAGAGCTTTTCACACTTCAGTTTCCACAAATGCAATTGTTTTGGTGCAATAAGGTTTAGAAAACCACTGTTGCATAGTGATATTCTTCTGCACTGGACAAGACAATAACTATTTTTTAAAAACATGCTGGATTACAAAACCTGTCACAAATAAAAGGAAATGTTATCTTTTTGATTTTTTAAACCAATATTTTAAAATTTCAGGGATTCCTCGAATTAGCACAAATGCTCAACATATGTTTTAATGTTTATTAGGTTATATATTTCAAATGTAGTAGTGATTCAGCCTTTAGCTCCATAATGAGATTTAATCCAGCTGAATTATAAACTCAGAGAGTACCAACTGCCTTAGAAACCTACATTTACATTATAAATTTACAACAGTATAGCATGAAATCTAAATATGACAGAATAGTTTCTGGTGACTAAAAACTTTGTAATTCAGCTTAGATTAATTTTAAGGGATTTATAAGTAGAAAATGAAGTAGATGCAGGAAAAGTGAATTTTAAAATTAGTGTCCGTTCAATAAGGATATTTTAATGCACAACTTGTAATTCCTTGCTATTTCTAATTAAAAAAAAAAAGAAAAGGTCAAGTCAAAGTCAAATTTAACATGTAAGTGTATTTCCTCTCATGTTAAATGTAAACTTGAATGTACTGTTACTTGGTCTATAACATAACCCTTGGAATGTACAGCATTAGTATATATAACTGGAAATCTGTAGACTAACCCATACTTACTTACTGTTCCTTAACAATTGAAATTTAATAAGTTGCATCTATACTGAATGATAGCAAAATGATTTTACCCTGAACTGATGAACGGTGTTGTGGCTTTAACATTTTGGATACTTAAGTCCAGTCAATGTTCTTTATATAATTTGTTTTCTATGTTTTATTTTTATATTTTTTATGTGTCTTATATCATAGAATCTAAGAATCATAGAATGATTAGGATTGGAAGGGACCTCAAAGATCATCTATTTCCAATCCCCCTGCCGCAAGCAGGGACACCCTCCACTACACCAGGTTGCTCAAAGCCTCATCCAACCTGGCCTTGAACACTTCCAGGGATGGGGCATCCACAGCTTCTCTGGGCAACCTGTTCCACTGCCTCACCACCCTCAGAGTGAAAAATTTCTTCTTTATATCTTATCTAAATCTACCTTCTTTCAGTTTAAAGCCATTACCCCTTGTCCTATAACTACACGCCCTTGTAAAAAGTCCCTCTCCAGCTTTCCTGTAGGCCCCCTTTAAGCACTGGAAGGCTGCTATAAGATCACCCTGAAGCCTTCTCTTCTCCAGGCTGAACAGCTCCAACTCTCTCAGCCTGTCTTCATAGCAGAGGTGCTCCAGCCCTTGGATCATCTTTGTGGCCCTCCTCTGGACTCGCTCTAGCAGCTCCATGTCCTTCTTGTGTTGGAGACTCCAGAGCTGAACGCAGTATTCCAGGTGGGGTCTCACGAGAGCAGAGTAGAGGGACAGAATGACCTCCCTCAACCTGCTGGCCACGCTTCTTTTGATGCAGCCCAGGACATGGTTGGCTTTCTGGGCTGCAAGCGCACATTGCCGGCTCATGTTGAGCTTCTCATCCACCAGCACTCCCAAATCCTTCTCCTCAGGGCTGCTCTCAATCCATTCACCACCCGGCCTGTACTTATGCTTGGGATTGCCCCGACCCATGTGCAGGATCTTGCACTTGGCCTTGTTGAACTTCATGAGGTTCGCACAGGCCCATCTCTCCAGCCTGTCAAGGTCCCTCTGGATGGCATCCCTTCCCTCCAGCATGTCCACAACTCCACACAGCATAGTGACGTCAGCAAGCTTGCTGAGCGTGCACTCGATCCCACTGTCCATGTCGCCAACAAAGATGTTAAACAGCACCAGCCCCAGTACTGACCCCTCAGGAACACCAGTCGTCACTGGCCTCCACTTAGACATTGAACCGTTGACCACAACTCTTTGAGTGCGACCATCCAGCCAATTCCTTATCCACCGAGTGGTCCATCCGTCAAATCCATGTCTTTCCAGTTTAGAGACAAGGATGTCATGTGGGACAGTATCAAATGCTTTGGACGAGTCCAGGTAGATGATGTCAGTTGCTCTTCCCTTATCCATCAATGCTGTAACCTCATCATAGAAGGCCACCAAATTAGTCAGGCAGGATTTGCCCTTAGTGAAGCCATGTTGGCTGTCACCAATCATCTCCTTATTTTCTATGTGCCTTAGTTTTCCATGTGCATAGTCACCAGGAGGATCTGCTCCATGATCGTGCCGGGCATAGAGGTGAGACTGACTGGCCTGTAGTTCCCTGGGTCTTCTTTTTTTCCCTTTTTAAAAATGAGGGCTATGTTTCCCCTTTTCCAGTCAGTGGGAACTTCACCAGACTGCCATAACTTCTCAAATATGATGGATAGCGGCTTAGCAACTTCATCTACCAGTTCCCTCAGGACACACGGATTCTCCTCATCAGGTCCAATGGACTTGTCCACCTTCAGGTTCTTTAGATGGTCTTGAACCTGATCTTCTCCTACAGTGGGTGGTTATTCATTCTCCCAGTCCCTGCCTTTGTCTTCTGTGACGTGGGCTATGCAGCTGGAGCTCTTGCCAGTAAAGACTGAGGCAAAAACTCTCTCAGCCTTCTCTGTATCCTGGATAGCCAGGTCTCCCATTTCCTTCCAGAGAGGTCCTACGTTTTCCCTAGATCTCTTTTTATCACTGATGCACCACTCCTGAGCTTGGAGGAGGTGATCCTTGAATATTATCCAGCTTTCTTGGGCCCCTCTTCCCTCCAGGGCTTCATCCCATTGCACTCTACCAAGGAGATCCCTGAAGAGGCCAAAGTCTGCTCTCCTGAAAGCCAGGGTAGTGAGCATCCTCCTTGCTTCCCTAAGTATCTTGAACTCCACCATTTCACGGTCACTGCAGCCAAGGCTGTCCTTGAGAGTCACGTTCCCCACCAGCCCTTCTTTGTTGGTGAGAACAAGGTCCAGCAAAGCATCTCTCCTTGTTGGTTCCTCTTCCACTTGGAGGAGAAAGTTATTATCCATGCATTCCAGGAACCTCCTGGATTGCCTATGCCCTGCTGTGTTGTCCCTCCAACAGATATCAAGGTGGTTGAAGCATGAGGATCGGGGCTCGTGAAGGTGAGGCTGCTCCTATCTGTCTGTAGAAGGCCTCATCCACTCCGTCTTCCTGATCAGGTGGCCTGTAGCAGACCCCTACTACTACGTCCCCTGTCCCTGCTCTCCCTTTAATCCTAACCCATAAGCTCTCAGTTGGGACCTCATCCATCCCCAGGTGCAGCTCCATGCACTCCAGCTGGTCGTTGACACAGAGGGCAACACCTCCTCCTCTTCTCCCCTGCCTGTCCTTCCTAAAGAGCTTGTATTCATTCCCCCATGTCTCTGTGACGCCAATAACATCGTATTCCTACAGGCGGGTACACACCTCTAACTCCTCTTACTAGTTCCTCATGCTGCGTGCATTAGCGTAGCGGCATTTAAGTTGGACCCCAGATGAATCTGACTTCCTGGCTGGAATTCCTTTCTGCTGCTCTTCAGGTGCTCCCAGCATATCTTGATCAAGCTTGGTATTATCCCCTCCTGCCTTTGAATCTAGTTTGAAGCCCTGTCAATAAGCCCTGCTGGCCGTTGTGCCAAGATCCTTGTTCCCCTCTAAGAAAGGCATATATGGTACTCCTGAAAACAGTTAGATTTACCACTTGACCATGGCAATTACGTTGCCTTAGATGTAATCACATTTTTGTTGAGTATCAGGCCACTTGATCTCAATATTTTAATATATTTAGAATCCATAAATAATTTAATCGTGCAACAGATATTATCATTTGGATATCCATAAAATCTGTGTGTATATAGGCAGTGGACTTTCCAGGACAGTTAGACTTCAGAACTTTCTACCTGTATGATACATTTGGTCACAGAAAGCTCTGTAGTTTTAACACTGAAAAATATTCAATGCCAATCTTTTAGATCCACAATACTGTGATTTTTTACATGCTGACTGCCAGAGTATATTTTCATATCCTGTATTCTGACCTGTTTTCTCTAAAACCTCTTCTAATCTAGGACTGCTTAAAGCTGTTGTAAAATAGCAAATTGTATTTCTTACATGAGCACAGCCATTCCAAAATTAAAATATGAATATTATCCAATGCAAAAATACTACTATTTTTTTCCCATTGAACTTAAACTAGTTTATTATATGTTATATAAATAATACCTTCTTTTTTTATAGCTGGATGCCTGAGATTTAATTGTTAAGTGTTGTTTATTTTAATGTTGATTGGCTATCCATCAAAGATAACAATTACCTGTATTAATATAATATTTTTTCTTAGATAGGCTTAAAGTTCTGCATTAAAATTCTAGTGGGAAGAAAAGTAAAGGACTTTGGAAGCTTCTTTGGTTTATTCTGAACTTATTTAAAATGAATATTTCAAATTTTCATATAATGATGTGAGAGAAAGTTGTACCTTACTCCTTTGATGTAAGTACAGAAAAATCCAACTATCCATTGTACCATTCTTGTGTAATTATTCTTGCTCTTAATTGATTTTGTGCCCACAAATCTCTTGCCAATTGTCTAAGAGGACAAGACCTGTGATCAAATTTACAAGACCAGTACAATGCGTGTGTGGACTGATGAGATTTTTTGTTAACATCGGTGGTGGTGCCACTACTATGCTACCTTTATTCTTGATCAGTGATATAAAAATAATACTTGTTTTAAAAAGATATTTCTGAAGTTTTATTGACCATAGAGTTTTCCATAATATTTTCTTTCGTCTTGGCTTTGGAGACTCAAGACTAAGATAACGCTGTCTTCCTTAACAGCAATGAAAACACCTGGCAGATTATTTGTGATTCTAATCAGTTTTTAAACTATTGGCCTTCATTACACAGCCCACAGAGTGCTTGTGGCCCACAACATGTATAATTGTAACCCACCATAAATTAGTAGCACGGCCTCTATAATTTAGTGTTGCAGAAGCTATTGTTTATCCAAAAGAGCATTGTTCTTGTGAAAAGATGAGGTACTTCTAATACGTATACTAATTACTGAAAATTATTGTGTGACAATTGGATGTCCTCAGTCAGTCATAACAGAGAAATACTGTCAAGTTGTCAGCTCATAAACCTACTCCTTGGAGCTGAGGCGCTGGCGGTAAGTAAGCTTATATTTTGAATAGAGGTTGAGTTTCTCTAAAGCTGTATTTTACTTTTATGTTTCAGTTCCTTTTTCTGATCTAGTGCCTTGTGTACAAAAATGAGTATGGATAATCAGAACCTCTGCTAATTCTAAAATATTGTCGTTATTGTATTGAGTAAATATTTGAAGATAGCACTACAATTTATTTCTCCTATAAACACTATCGGTAAGAACTGAAAAGATTGTCGTCTGTCCCTAATGGCAGATTTTCTTCAGTTTTCGAGATTTCTCAGGTTTCATGAGTCTCCCTAGCAGCAGAAGATATTTTCAGCTGTGGTAGCAATAATTATTAAATATTTCTACTTTATATATGTATGTGTGACCATTCTGTGCTATCACAGATGTGAGAAAGTCCTTCAGAGTATAAATCAGATGTATTTTTTGTGGTTGATGTCAGCCAGGTAGGGGTTTCGATATTCAATGTCTTACACATTTGTATATGCAGTTAAGACAAAATATTAGTTTTAATTGAAATGAAAGTAGTTCCAGTTTGCTGTACAAATTGGCTTTCAAAGTTTTGCAGCAGAATGTAGATTTTGTTTATGAGTAGATGCAGTAGGTTGTTTTAAATGTTTTAACTGTTGATTGAGATAACAAAGCTGCTCTTTTGGCTTCAGCAAAGTTTGCCCAGAAGGCTTAAGAGAGAATGAGATCTATCTGTTTAATTTTCAAAAGCTGAATTATAACTTCATTGCTCAATCTTTAATTGTGCCATTTCTTTATTATAATGCAGTAGTGGCCAACTTAAGAGAGGAAGTGAGTCAGTTTGTAAGGAAGGATACTGTGTTCCCAGTCTGTTATGTCCATAAGTATTAATTTATGAATAAAATTCAGAATGCCTATTGTATCATTGCATGTTCACCAGCCATGTGATATGAGGTCTCTGACTTTTGACCATCATGAATGCATTTCTGGTGATGGGATAGGAGACCGAGTGTGAGGCTGCTGGGAAGCAAAGTAGTAGGGTGGTAGGCTGTCAGATCACTTCATGTTGCCTACACCCCTACAGTCAAGGAGCATGTAAAGCAAGTTTTACAAAGGTGTCATGTTGCCGGAGAGGTACTAAAACATCTTTGCAGTTAAGGAGGAGAATGTGACTCCTCAGGCTTAAAATCATAGACTGATTCAGGTTTGAAAAGACCTCGGGAGGTCTGTAGTCCAACCTTCTGCTCAAAACAGGTCAATACTGAATTCAAACCAAATTGCTTCTCCCTGGACCTTGTGTTTTTCTACATCTTTATGAATGTCAATTGGTAACTCTTAAAAAAACCAGCCTTCTATTTTGCTTTGCCACAGGGCAATGTGCATTAGGTACGATTGAATATAAAACCCCAAGAATGTTAACTGGATCAGTTCATTTTTGTTACTTATGTTGTCATATAGCTGGATTGATCTGGAGGTGCTGAAAACTTTACTTAATTTAGAGTAGCATAGATATTTCAAAGGCTGACTTGAGCATTGTATAGGCACTTGTATATTATGCTGTGTATAACTCCAAATAAATACAATAAAAAGAATGGATTCCTGATGTCTTTTTTTGTTATATTATTTGTTTATTTTTTGGTACCGTTTGGTAAAATTAAAGAATATTATTAGTATGAGACCACACATGTTTTCACAGTTTAAAATTATTTTATTTTCAGACTTTTAATAAATGCTGATGTTAACTTTATGAGGTTTTGTTTATACTGTTCAGTATTTAAAATAATTAGTATTTGCGTTAACCTTATAGAGGATAGATATGTAAAGTAAGACAAACTTGGGAAAGCAAAATAAAATCACAAATGACATTTAGTGGGAAAACCATGAAAGGGAATTGTCTTTAATTAGTTCACAGTTGGAGATTTGTTCATACTGCTTATTTTAGTTAAGTCTTTCATTGGGGAGAAAAGAACTATTTAACTTTCAGGATCCTTGGAGGGGAGAGGGCCTGGAAACACTCACCGTATATATCTCTCAGACATGCCTTCCAAAATATTATTTCATTTTTTATGTAGCCACACTATACTACCTATAAATACATAAATTATTATTTTTAATCTATGAAGGTTACTGTTTGTATTGAAATTGATTTGAATTATTTTCAAAATAGTGCTACAAGAGAGAACTTTAATGTCCATATCTCCCTGCTGTTACACTGAGAATCGAAGGTTTTATAGCATTAGAACCTATGCTCTTGGCTTAACAGTATTTTGGAGTATTTGCTTCTAACTCAGCAGATTCTAAGATTTCCATCCTTAAAATCATCTGTTAATACTGCCTTTCATGTCTAACAAATAAAATATCTCTGTATCTTAACAGGTAAAGATAATTTGTTTCAAAACTGTAAGAGATTCTTCTCTGTCTGGTGTGAGCTCAAGCTCAAAACCTCATCTGAAATGCCGAAAACTCATTTCCAGGTAGCTGTCTTGCCACATCCATGCATTTGATAGTGAGAAACTCAGAAGTCACAACGACTGGTTCATTATTCCCATGGTCAGAAAAGGAGTTCCTATTACTTTGTTTTCGATCTACCCTTCAGTTTACTTGCACAAGGTGTTTTTTTTGCTCTGCTAGTAAATTTACGAGAATGTGGTAGGGAAAAATTAACTGAAAGCTGACTTACAAGAGTAAGTTCTGAAGAATAATAGAATTTGAAAAATAACACATTATTAATAATCTTACTTAGTCAATTAGGAACTGCGACGTGTGGTATGTGCTATTGAGATATATATTTATATGTCATGATATCCAAGAGTTAGTTATTCACAGCAGTAAGTCTCTTTAGTTGTTCAGTTGTTTCTGGATATTTCCATTAGATTGCTGACTGCCATGTTGTGAAGCTGAAAAATTTGTTCCATTTTTCCACTCCTTTTTGCTAATTAAACCCTGCCCATATTTCAGAATAGAGCATATTTGCACCTGAGAAGAAATGTTTACTTCTCTTCTGAGAATAGAAATATTTTGCTCAGTTTGCCTTCCCTAAAACTATCCAAGATGAAAACAGGTTATCAAGATAGAAGTTATTCTAAATCTGCTTCACTGAGAGATGTCCCTCAGTGCTGACTGGTATATTGAAAGTCTGGAAGTTCTGATTTTTAATCCTGACATGATACTTAATAACATGGATTTTAAAGTCACTTTAACTTTTTTATCTTACCAGCATCTTATCTGTTCATTCCTCTCTTAATATTTGTTGAGATTTATTATTCTTTTGAAAACATAAACAAATAATAAAAATGCTTGTTCATTCAGAGAAGACCATCGCGGATCATTTTCAGGTTTTCAGTGATGATCTTATAGATCCCACAAGAGTAGGAAATATTTATAGTAAAGATAAACATTTATCTTGTAGCTATGGTTCTAGATACGAAGCTCAAACTACCTTAACAAGAATTTTATTGGTCTTTAGCTTTCCCTTGTAACCAATTTTGATACTATTTTTGATACAAATGAATGTGGAAACACAGTATACTGTTGAAGGCAAGGTTTAATACTAATGCTCTATCTTGACAACAGCGATAAAAACTGGGAGGCTATGCCTCATTGTTTAGTGACAAATTAATGACTATTATTATCCATCTTTCTCTTCACCTTTCTTTGCATCTACGTCTTGAGTACTGTGAACTGAAAATTAAACTTAAAAATTAGATATTACACAGAAATGTAAAAGAATACTTTCTAACAAGTTCTGGATTGTAATTTTAATGTATTAGATATTTACTTTGAATTATTGTTTAAAATATCAAAAGGATACTTGGGTGGGGGGAGAAAAACAGCACCTATAGCTCTCATGATGTGATAGATGACATTTCAACAACCTAAACTATTGATACCATTAGTTTTGTAGATAACCAGGAGTCCATAGTGTCAACGTCCGTAAATACTAACCAGGGATGATAAATGCTTTCACTTTTAGTAACTTGGAAAAGATTGTATTGTTTTTTCTAATCTGTACAATGCTATAGAATAGATCTATTCAAGAATCTCACTTTCAGCCTTAAATGACAACTTGAAGATGGTCTTGCTACCACTTCAGTTAAGAAAAATCCATGTTTAGTTAAGGATCTTTTTGATCCTTTGATGTATAACAAGTTGTTGTACTTTTGTTCTTAAGAGTGCTATGATGTTTTCTAACTTGTACTAAATCCAGCAACGTAAAGTACGTTGAATTATCTGTTGTCTGTTAGCCTATGGTGAATTGGAACTTTGATACAATTTTTGCTAGAAATGTCTTGTCATATTTTACACCATCCTTTCACTGATTTTGTTTTATCTTCCATTTTTTTACTTATTAATGATAAGAATTGGAGGCTCTGTGTTAAAATGATAGAGGTAATGACAGCTGAAAAAGAAAACAGCTGTAAAAATACAGAAAACATATGAAAATATCTGTAATTTTGTGTTCTTACAATTAGATTGCAACTATTTGATGGGCTAGCACAGAGAGAAGAATATACCTTGTTTACGAATTCTGAGCAATAGGATGCGTACCCAAAATTAGGTGAGATTTGAGCATGTGGAGGGAATATTTTCAGTCCCTAGCATGGGGAGGGAGGATGAGTCCATCGCTTTTTATTGTTTCAAGAGTGTTTCCAATCAAATAATTATACCGCTGTGTCAAGATTTAGCTGTATAAATGTATATGTATTTGAAGGAGTCCATTTTTCATGGATAATGGAAGCAGTTTAAAGAGTCTAAACTTCTGTGTTATGAAGTTGACCATTATGAATATTCTCACAAATGCTAAGTGCTCTTTTGACCACTCTTTAAAATCATTGCTATGCCCACATGTGGAAAGTTCCTAGAGAATCTCAAAGCACAAGGCAGCCTTTTATGGCAGTTACTTCAATAAATAAGATGAACAGATATTGCATGTTCAAGTGCTTCAAGTAGCATCTATATCTGTACAGTTAGTTGTGCAATCCATGGCCACATTCTCAACCTACTGTGAGTGCTCTCCCCAATTTTTCTCTAAGTTTTCTCAGAATAGGTATTAACCTTGTCTTCCACAAGATTTAAGCAGCATGAAGAGTAGTATTTTGAATTAAAGTACAGAACTGAAAGTCAGGACAAACTTCTTTCTCTGATACTGGTTTTCTTTAGCCTGTTGCAAGTAGTTTGACTCTGCATATTGTTCTTAGAATTACCAGAGTTTTAAAGAGGTGCCATATGAATTGAGCACTTCTAATACCATATCCGTTTTCTGTCCTTTTAGGTATCATGATAGATTGTAGTGAAACACTGGGCACAGGAAAATTACTTTTGTGTTAATATCGTATTTTTACACTAATTGTTTCTCAAGCTGTATGATTTTTGAAGACTTGTAATAAAGTAAAAGAGGTTTTGATTTACAAAGAATGGATTAAGAAACATAATGAATATTGAAAGTCTGTTGAAAGACCCTTTTCTTATGCACTTGTACTAGTTGCTAAATGTCAATCAAAATTAGGCTGCCTAACTGAAAAAAAAACCAAAACCCAAACCTTTAAACATAATTTTGCGTTTTTACTAGTGCAAAAGAACTGTTTGTACACAAAGGAAACAAAGAAAGGAAATAAAATGAAACACATATGCGATACTATATCCAAATGTGCTAGAGAGAAGATGGAACATTGGGTACCCAATCTACCTTCTAGGGTTCATTTGTATTCACTGACTGCATAATCAAAAAGAGGTGTAAATAAAGAATCTTAAACAAATAGGTTGATTTGCTAGAATCTTACTCTGACAGGACAAGTGCTTGTTTGAGCTTATCCATAAGCCTCAAAAACTAATTGTATTGTGGTTGAATGTCCTGAGATGGAAGATAAGAACAGAGTGAAAGTTTCAGGTAGATACTGATAATATACATTTACTATTTTCCCGTTTTGTAGCTTTGGTTCCATTTCTGTTACCAATTACTTCACTCTGTGCTTTGCCAGGATAAAGTCATTTTATACTTTGGTTTTACCTAGTCGTAATTGAGATTATATAATGATCTAACAAACCTCAAATACTTGATTTCTGCAAGAAACTTGAGCTATGTGCAGGGTTGATTAATACACTCTTATAGTCCTTACCATGCAACATGCATCGTGGAATTCTTGAAAATAGATTGCATGATTTTCAGGAGGAAAGCTGATTCCAGCATCAGCACAGGCAGTACTAGAGGCTAGGATTGCGTAAAAGAGTCTTTATTGGCGGATGAAAACAATGTTCCTTGGGCAGATAGCAGGCAGTGGAAACATGGCTTTTGCCTGTCTGCATAGGGTAATTCATACTTTTAAACCATAATAGACAGAGAAATAAGATTATAATGCACATATCTTGGAATCTTAGCTAAAAAAGAGGATGAGAAAATTTTTCAGGTATATAACAGATACAGTCTAAATAATTTAAGGACAGGGTTAGAAAAAAATGTTTTTGTTCTAAGAGTGGTCATTATTGCATAACTTCTCTTGTATTTACGTCATTGTTATTAACTTATTTTGTTTGACAATTCGAGGAAAATGTAAGTTGCTTACTGGACAGATTATAAAGGACATTTTTGTTTAGATATCTGAGAGTAAGGAGTGTCTCAGATCTCATCAGAAAGGCAAACTTCTTCCATTTGCTTCTAAGGATCTGATTCCCAGGCAGCTCACTGGTCTCTACTGAAGTGATTGTACTTGTTTCCCACTATTACATCCTCGACAGGAGATAGTCAGAACACTTGGTTAATAGGACTCTGTTTGCTCCATATTGGTTTAATGATTCTGAGATTCTAGTCTTGTCGTTTCTTCTGCCAGCGGATCCAGAAGCTCCAGGTTAAAGGTTACCATTGAATTCTCCATTCAAACCCCAAACCTTCAACTTTGACAGAGCTGATTTATTGTACATGGTTTAGCTACAAAACATAGTGTTTGCAAGACATTCAGTAATTGGTCAGTCATAAGTCTTTCAAGAGGAAAACTTAGGCTCTGAAATGGAAGAAGTTTTTCTTATGGATGTTGATTAAAGCTTTGCTTCAGTGATCTTTTTGTCTTGGACTGTTTGCTGTCACTTGAATTTCTGAACTCTGTTTTGTGAAAGTGCTGTAGGCAACAATACAGATGAGTATTCATAGAATCATAGAATCATAGAACTTAGAATCATAGAACATTCACATCTTTCATTGCTTTTCTTGGTGTTTGTCAGCCCTCACTTTTATTGAAAATGAAGACTACTTATTCTGGTCCTGTGATATTTCAAAAGTCATGATCTGAGATATCCAGGTGAAAATATCTACTATGCAAGTACAAATGCAAATTATTAATAATGTTTTAAAGAATCTTAAATACGGGAAATAACCAAAGAATTGTAATTATAATGCTTAGAAGATATTGCTAGGGTTGGATTTTTTTCAATTTAAAAAGGACAGAACTACATCTTATTTTATCTACTACCCTATAAAGCAATTAATATTGTTTTGGAGGACAGTAGGACCTGAATGTGTAATGTTTAACCTTGCTTCCTTCAATCTTTAGAAAAAAAGATCAAATCCTTAATTCTTCTTTTCTGCAGTATGACTTTTTTTGTAAAAGGTTGGGCACTTGAAATAGATTTTATTTATATATTAAGCCTGTATAATCTTTTTTTTTAAAAAAAATCTCCTGCTACTAACACTTATCAAAAGTGCTATACCTATAAAGGTAAATTCAACCTACTTTTTGTTTTATTCCGAGAAGAACATTCTCTCAAAATACAAAAACTAGTAGTCACCTTTGCAAATCATAAGCTTTTTTAATTTACTCGTGAACTAAATATACTATCAAATCTGTCATTGCATTAGGAATGAAAAGAAATTTGTATAGATGTGTTTGAAATAACTAGAATTAGGAATATATGACCAAGGTTATATAGCTTTTGATTGCCTTTTTGAAATGACAATCAAAATCCTAATACATTATTAATGTTCATCAAGCCAGTTAATTATACTGTAGGACTTTTACAATATTGTGTATCTTTATGAAAGAATTGATAAAACTGAAGAAAATAAATTTTTCATTATTTTGTAGTGAATATGTTATTATATAGAAATTTTTGTAATGGGACCTTATCCAAATTGTAGTCTTAACAGATGGGATCTTGTTGGGGTTCCACATATTTAGTTATTTAGGACTTTAGTAAACAGTGATTTTATCCAGTCTGTGATTGGAACAGATGTGATCTTATCAGGGTTCCACGTTTTTTCAGGAGCATAAAATTGCCATGATTTGCTGTACAGTGCTATAGTTTACTTTTTCTGCATTTAGATCCAGAGTCCTTTTTAGCCAGAATTTGCCCTTGGGTCCTAAAAACATCATAATAGGGAGTTAATGTTTTATTCTCTATTAATCCCATTAAATCCTTTTAATATTAGAGCATGTGTTGCTTTATAGCATTAACTAGTGTCTTGCACTCAACAGTATTTTCACAGTTTATGACACTGCTTAGGGCATTAACAAACAGCTGTTTGAATTAAATGAGCAGTTAAGGACCCTGTTCATTAACTCAAAAGTTTCATGTATTTTTAATTCCTTAAATCTAATGGTATTATCACCCTCCAAGAAATCTATCTTTGATTATAATTTGCTGTGACCAGTATCAGTTTGGGTGAGATGAGCGAGATTATTTTTTGACTATAAACTCTATCAGTGGTGAACATCTCCAGTGAATCTGAACTGTCTTCTAACAGTTTTAGTCTTTTGGGATATAAAACTTTTAAAGTTGTTTACAGCAGTTGTGTTAAGATTTCTTCCAATTTTGTTTACTGATGACTTCATTTAGCTAATGTAAAGAGGCAGTTGGAACAGAATTATTTGCATTTGAAATGGTGCTATCAGAGGTTTCTGACTGACTCATTTAAAAAAAAAAAGAAAAAGAATATTGTGTTTGGACAGTGACAGAGTATCTAAAGGAGTCCTATGTGTCAAGTGTACATAGGCATTTCACACACTATACAAGGTTTAGATTTGTAAATCTTTATTGTACTTAGAGCATAAGTGGTTTAAGTTTTCATATTAACATGGATTCTGTGTGGTCTTTATTAAGAGGCAACAAAGATATGTTTTGAACTGAGGCAGATTTGTCATTCTATATCTTTGATTTGGAAAAAAATCCCTTTTATTATAAATGTATGTGTTTGTGTGTGCATGTGCACATACATATTCAAGGTGAATATTACTTTATTACATGTTTGCAGTGTATTTTAGAATTACAAACTTAAGCTCAAATGCTACACATTCAATAGGATTACTCATAACCACTAATTTAAACATATGCCCAGATGTCTGTGGCAGTTGACGCAGTTTGTCAACCTTTTTATAGTCTTAATTCTTTAAAATATTGCTGATTGTTTAGCTTCACAAAACTAGAAATTCCTAATCAAGCCTTCACGGAAAAGAAAATAATTCAAACATGCAACGCTTCACACTAGGTTTTAATATTATTTTATTGTTTATTTAGACTTCAGCTCAGAGGGTGCCTTTAATACACTCTCAGTTTTAAGCATGTTAAGGCTTTACAACAGAGAATAGTAGTATTGGTTAATTTAGTATTTATTTAGCTCCAAGGATATTTAAATGCTTTCTTTCACACTGGGTCAAAAGATTGAGACACCAGTGAGACACTGGAACAGGTTGCCCTGAGAAGTTGTGGATGCTCCATCCCTAGAAGTGTTCAAGTTCAGGTTGGATGAGGCTTTGAGCAACCTGTTCTAGTGAAAGATGTGCCTGCCCACAGCAGGGGGTTGGAATTATGTGATCTTCAAAGGTCTCTTACAACTCAAACCATTCTATGGTTCTATGATTGTCTAGGCAATTTGCAATAGCTATACTGTGCTACTTCTTGAAAATACCAAAATAAACAGTAACTTGTACCATGCAGTTATGAATCCTTTCCTCTTATCAACTCCTTCAATTCCAGTATTTGTTTACTGCTTTCAATCTGACTATTCACATTCATGTGAAGCTCTAAAAAAATCCTTTTACTTAGGATAATGTTTCTATAAGTACCCTTGAGATACTTATATCTTAAACTCCACAAGGATTATCCTACCTTTACCATTATCCTTTCTTCAATATGGCAAGTTCTTCAATCCTCTGTAAGTGTACCTCTCCTCAGGAGAATTCTCAGGACATTTAGATGCAGATTCAAGGTGGTCTTTCTAACAACTGAATCACTGAATGCAATTATCATTGCAGATTTCAGCCAGAAAGTCCAGGATATTGATAGAAAGTGAAAGACTGTCCACAGGATCTTGTTGTAACAAGGGTATAAACACAGAATAAACTCACTATAATACAGAGCTGTCCAATCCATCTCTAAATCTGAAACATTGGTTTGGGGTTTTTCTTACCATATGGGTTGTAACAGAACACATCATACAATAAAAATAATACTTGAAGTTCTTAAAAGGAGTTCATATCCTGATGATTCTTGAATATGAAAATTTGGAATCAATAAATGGCCTCAAGTTGTGGCAGGAGAGGTTTAGATTGGATATTAGGAAAAGGTTTTCACTGAAAAAGTTATCAGGAATTGGAACAGGCTGCCCAGGAAAGGGGTTGAGTCACCATGCCTGGAGATATTTACAAGGTATGTAGATGTGGTGCTTAGGGACATGGTTTAGTGGTGGACTTGGCAATGTTAGGGTTACAGTCGGACTTGATGATCTTGAAGGTCTTTTCTAACCTAAATGATTCTATGATTCTATGTAGAAGAGAAGTTAGGGTATCTAGATTTGCTCCACCTTCAGACAATTGGTCTCAAATAATAGGTCTCTTCTCTGCCCACATGAGTTAGGAGGTTCCGGTTTTCTTTTAAAGCCAATTTAATGGATGGCGTGTTGCCAGACATACCTCCTTTTCTCCCTTTATTTTCTTCATTAGAATGGATATCACATGGAGAAGCACTGGTAATTCTAGTTACAAATTTCTGTGAAGACTGCCATGCACTCAATTAAAATTGTAGTTGTTGTCGGAAAAGCCAACCATGAATTACGGATCGTTTCATCTTGTCTAGCTCTTTAAAAAGTTTCTGGAGTCAAACAAATTATTTGGACTACAAATATCAACATGTTGTACTGCCGAAAAAAAATCTTCTGATGAAGTACATTAAAAGGCTTGATTGAGATTCACATGTAAAGTGTACAATTTCACCCTTTCATCCACGTCAGCATGATGGATTCTTCAAATTAAAAACTGCTGAGTATTAAGTGATGACTATCTAAAAGCTGTTTAAATTTTGAAAAGTGTACACAATGAAAGTGAGATTGAATCCTTCACTCAGTATCACAATTATTGTGTTATGTTTGACCTTTATGAGAAAGTGAGGTGAATGTTATAATTTGAATGTATTTATTATAAAATGAATGTTTCTTAGAAATATATTTTATCCAGTTTCGTCGTTTTATCTTTAGATATAATAAGGAAAATTCATGTAGACAAAATAAAAAAGTGTGCTGAGACTGACTAGATGTATTCACTAAGAAAGTTGAAGGAAGAGAGAAAAAAAATATCTCAATCACTGGCATCACTATGATATACTAGATCCAGTCACCATGAATAGAATGAGTGTTATAGACTGGAAATAGGAAATTCACACTGAGGAAAAGATAAATCTTCCATGGAGTCCAGAAAGTGATCATCTTAAACAAAAGAATTGAGGAAAGTGCAGTTTTAAAAGTACATTCATCATGGGAGAAGATGGAGAGACTAAATTGCTAACCTTCTAAAGTAGCTTAGATATCCGCAATCTTGATTGATATGTGTAATCTAGAACTACTGGCAAGAGACAGGTTTCATCTTTTTTTTTTTTTTTCCTTAAGAGCAACACTTTTCTCTACATCTGGAATTTTTCTGTAGAATTTTAACCTCGTAGTCAGTATCACTATGGATTGTTCTTTAGACACACTCATGAGATCTCAGTTTTTTCTGTTTACTGTAGTGGCTTTTGAGATAATCATCACTTTTAGCTGTAAGAATGATTGAAATGAAAATTATTTCTCTGAAATACACGTAATGAATTTTCTTGAACATTAAATAAGTCAAAGAACCATTTCTTTATACTGAAAATTAACTCCAGAAGCAAAATAAAACAAAAATTGTTCTTCTGCCTCTCTGATCAGATTTGTTGCAAATTTTGGCAAATTTTGGACTTCTGCTAAGTTCTTACAGTCCAGAAGTAATTTATTCACAGTTTACATCTAGCGCTGAAGGAAACAAAAACTTCATGTTTTTGGAATTATGCAATAAAAGCTTTGTTCTTTCAAAAACACATCATCCATCATACCAAAATCATAGAAGCATTGTGTCTTTCATTTCAACAAATCAGTAAAATAGCTATGGAGTCATCTATTCCACCATTTTCCAAATTCTGCAAGCTGGACACTCAAATGTTCCTGAGATATAGATGTTTGGTTCTCTAGTATTCCAATGATTGTTTTGGAAAACTTAACTACTAATAGCTGTACATATTTTTATATGGATTTCTCCCTATCTCGATATTGCTATAAAAATCTGAGTATCAAGATTACTGAGAACAGACAAAACTAGCTGCCTTATCACAAGAGATGTCCTTTCCTGGAACAGCAAGATCCTGGTTTAGTTGTTACCTGAAAAAGAAGATGAGATTACTAGGTTGTAGGCAGAGCTGATAGCATAAAAACATTTGCTCTGCATGGCGATTGTTAATCTCAGTGTTTAATTATCCTTTCCCATATAGATAAAAGACGTAATGGAAGAACACCAGATTTTTTTTTTAAAGGCAACATTAAAAGTATCCTGTCTTAGTTGGTAAATTTGATCAATCTGCACCATAGACAAGGCATAGACCCATGATCATGGATCTAAAGCTGTTAGTACTCTAAGAAAAGAAGTTTTCAGCTAATGATAAGGACCTTTTCAGCTCTTGGGACTCAGCCAGATTTCTATAATCTCCACAGTCAAATTCACCCATAAAAAGCTCAGTCTGTGAAGATATGTAAATTCACAAATTGTAAACACTTCAAGACCAGAAGGCAGGTGAAAATAACATGTTCCAAACTGGTTTTTAAATTCCTTTAAATCTTTCCTGAATATATCTATTAGTGGTTTTTCAACATTTTGGATTGCCTCTACTGACGAGAGAAGGAGACGTGTTTGAGAAACCCAACTGTTCAGGAAGACCTTGGAACTTAAGGGTTCATTCTTTATATATTCTAAGATTGATACAAAAGTGTATTTATAGCAAGCAACAAGTTTTTGTAAGAGGATGCCTTAAAAGCTCTCCAAATGAAAAGGTCAAAGTGGCTCTTAGAAAAGACTGGAAAATGCTATAAAAATCACCAGTGTTCATGTCCTTACTTATTATTGTTAAACAAATTTTTAAACTCCAGAAGGAGAATAATTAAAGCCAATAAAAGAAAATATCTTCTGTTGCAAATAAGACTGTGTGCACTTAATGAGACTGGCAGGCAGAGTATGCTGACAAAATCAGTACCAGGCATCAGTTCTGACTCAAACGCTGGATTTCCAATCCATTTCTGTCCCACATTTCTCATGTGGGAAACAGGTGCGTCTGAGTGCCCGCTGTGTCTTCCAGAATTCTAGAATTCCTGGATATTATGTGAAGACTAATTTTTTTTTCCATTTTGACTGCAAGCAACCACGAATTCAGGACTGGATTTTTTTCAGGTCAAACCTGGACCTGCAAATAGCCTGCTTTAGGAGCAAGTCTAGCCCTTCCTATATGTCATTATGACACAGATTCTTTGCAGTGACACAGCTCTCTAAACAAATATGTGACTTTCCTGCCAATAATTTGCTTGTATTTTAAAAACTTACTCTTTCAAAATAAAAACCAAATTTACATCACTGTCTTTCCTTTCCATAAGGACATATTTCCTGTTCTCAGTCATATCACTAAAAACTGTTTAAACTGTTTGTATTTGGCGATACAAGTCTTCCAGCATCAACCTTGAGGCCAGAGTAATTCTTCTTATTGCAAGAGTAGTTCTAACTATCGCACATGGGAAATCATTCTTTCTTCATCTCACCTGTGCACAGCAGTAGTCTATTGATTTGGCGTCTTGTGCTGATGCCTATTTTGGGACAGCAATTCTACACTCATTGTTTACTTCATCAGATCCCCGGGGATTACACTCCATGCTGTTCCCCTCAAAACAGGCACATGATGAAGAAAATAATGTCTGTTTACTAGCAATTATTAGAGTTGGCATATATTGGCTCTGCGGATCCACACATCCCATCCTTTTCTCCACGTCTTAAGAGTCCCCTAGATTCTGCTGATTATTGGAAGCAAATACAACTGTCCAGATTACTTGTCCCATTTGTGTCTATGTGCTGTGTTCAGATTGCTGTAAACAGTCAGAGAATACCTGTCTTAAGCATGTTCTTTGAGGAACAAGAGGCAGAACCTTAGAGCTGTGGCAGTTAGGAGACACGATTACTGCTTTACCTCAATAGGCTAAATATCGAAAGACCTTTTTCCTGTCGGCGTTTGAGCAACTCGAACGGGACTTCTATTCCCTGAACAGTTTACTTATAACAAAGCTCCTTTGTATATAACACACATTAAAACGATGAAGACGTACCCGACAATGCTGCTTATAGTTTCGCTGGCAGTAGAATCTTATCCCAGAAAGAGAAAATTTGCACAAGGTAGAACAACAGAATTCATTTGTAAGGTAACAAACTCAGTCTCAACGTGGTGGAAGCAGAGAAACTTGTATATGAACCAAAAAAAAAAAAAAAAAGGTGATTTTTCTCAATAGATTGGTGCAAAATGTATTTATTTTTTAGACTTCATACATTACATTTGTTGGTGACTAGAATGCTGAATGAGCACAACGAACAGAGAAAAGGAAGAAGAGGAGAACGGAGGAAGAACTTAAAAGTTACAAGGGTGAATAGTAGGGCTGTATGTGTCTGAAAAAAAAGAAAATTATTTCAGAGAACATTCTGTGCAGTAACTGAAACACACTAGATATGATCCGATTTTATTGTTTTGATGTTATTAGTGAAAACAGAGGCTTCCTAGTTAACCTGGGCAGTATATTTTAACTAAAAGTTTTATCAGAATATTAATTGAATAATCCTTCTTTTCCCCAAAATAGAAGGAAATGCAAGAGAGTGTGTTTAAAAATTCTTCCTATCCCGGTTAGAGGACATGCAGTGCTGGACAGTAAGGTTCAGCAGCTGCCATTATGCTGTCATTAGCCAGACATTTGTTATCAATGAAATGCTGCAGAACTATTGTTCCAAGGCTGTTGCTGTAAAATCATAGTGCATTGTAGTTTGTTGGAGGTTAGTAGCACTTGTTAATTTGATCAAGGCTGAAGTTTACGGAGGATAAAGTAAACAATGCAAACTGCAGACACCATCAGTTTCCTATGGGCAGTGAAGTGTAGTTTGTTCCATTTACACTTCACAACAACATCT
Source organism: Tauraco erythrolophus (assembly GCF_009769465.1). NCBI lineage: Eukaryota > Metazoa > Chordata > Aves > Musophagiformes > Musophagidae > Tauraco > Tauraco erythrolophus. The sequence goes on along the minus strand of NC_141467.1, from coordinate 56,795,287 downwards.
GATGGGCTTTGTCAGTGCTGCACAGAGTAATTAAACCTGAAATCAATAGCAGGCATTTGTCATGTTTACAGCCGCTCTTTCTGCTGGGTTAAACTCATCAGTTTAGTGCCGTTCTGTTTTACTGCAGAGACACGCTCCATTATTTCTTCAGGTACAGTTGAGATATTCAGTTACATGCCCAATAGTTTGAATACGACAGTAAGATTAAAAGGGGCATGCAAATGGACAGTTTTTGTAATTTATTCACTTATTTCCTTAAACGGTGTTAGATTTCCATTTTCTTCCACCTACCCTTTGTGGAACCCTAATGCCCTGGGATAATACATTCCCATTGTCCAATGGTGGCAATGAAGGCAGCACTAAAACTGCGTAAGTTGACATAGAATATCACTTTACTTCAATCACAGGATACTGCACTGAACTAGTAAAAATAAACTAGTATACTAGTTTCATGAGAGCAGTTAGAAGCCATAGTTTACATACTGGTCTCATTTGTAGTTTCTTTGGAATAAAATGAACTTTGCTGGTCTTGTTCAGTTCATTTCAGCAATTCATACCTATACTCCCTTCAGTTCTCTGGTATATTCTTTTTCTTCTTTTCCTCAGTTTTCTAAATTATGAGGTCAGATCATCCTGAATTTTATGGCAAGAGAGTTTTCGGTTCAGTGGTAATCTAGTTAGTCTTTGGACATGAAACCCAAGAGAGAGAGAGACTTTGAGGAAACTGAAAATTTACACATTTACTGTGTTTATATGTTATATGATTTTAATGTGAGTTCTAGTAGTCCATTTTAGAAACAGTCCCTGTCTAATGGTGTCTGCTAACCTTCTTATTGTTGCTTTATAGACAGCTTTGACATAATGGTGTATTTATGCATGTCTAAGGCCTTTGTGAGGCTGTTAATAGTAAGAGTGAAGTCTGACAGATTGGATGTGCCATTAATCTTACACTGGAGCAGTGATCCTGTATTGCTGATGGTTCAAATGCTTGTAAACTGCATTAAAGATTGCTAGAAGTTTTGGGTTTTTTTTTTAATCTTGCCCTTGCATACATGCAGTTTCAAATTCTAATGCTTACATTTAAGACTGATTTAAATATTTACTAGCTGATTTGTCCAGAGCACCGGGAAGGTTCCCTTCTAAAGATTTTTTTGCAAGCGATGTTTAGATCAGTGGCAGGCGATAATTTCAATTAGAATGATCTTAACTATATAGCACTTTCATCTCAAACAATTCCAAAATGCTTTACAAACTGTCACAATTTATACACAGCTTGCTTTATCCGCTGCTGAAGTGCAGCCACCCTGGGTGAAACACAACAACTATTCAACACCACACAGTGGCTTGGGACTGGAAATTAAGGAGATCTCTGTATTTGTAATTGCAGTGGGAAATTAGGTAGGCTGAATGTAATTACCTGAGCTGGAATTTGGCCAGGAGACTGAAGTTAACACACCTACTCTTATGAAAAGTTCCCTGGGATTGCTAATGACCAATTTGGGTAGGACCTTCCATTTATATCTCATCCAAAAGAAAACTCCTACAGGAATACAATGCCCCCCCAAAACCTTTCTTGTGCATAGCTGTTGCAAAGGAATGAACAGATTTGGCATATGATCGTACGACAGAGTGATATCTGCTTGGGATTAACAGTTACAAAGCTCAGAAAAGATGTTATTCAGTGAACATTTATATTTTTCTTTTTTTTTAAATTTTTTGCGTGAGTAGGGTTACTGAAGTACCTTAACTGAGGAGATGTATAATGCAAGAATGATGGAACATTTACATATCTTTAAGGTCTTCTGTGAGAAAGACATGATATTTCTTACACTTTTGGCTGAGGGCTAGAAAAGATTAGGTTTACTTTAGTGTTCTCATTGTATTTCTTTCTATTATCAGTGTAGAATGAGGAGCTTTATATTAAAGTTGTTTTTTATAGTGTGTTCCAGTTTATGTGATAGGCGCCTATAGAGGTTAACCAATTTAAAAGAGTAATGGGCATAATTATATGTGGCCAATAGTGACGAGGTATGAACTAAAAAACTGTGGAAGATAATATTCTATTTCTGTCGAGTTAGATATTTCAGTTATCTGTATGATAAATATTTTTCAAATCATGTAGAACACAGGGCTCAGTTTACTAGTATGTGAGACTTCTCTTAAAGGAAGAAATGATGCAGTGCAAAATATCTCATGTTGGACCTACTCACAGGTGAGAGGAAATACCATGTTCACTTGTGTCTCGTCTAAAATTCAATGTGGATTAAATGCTTAGATCTACCTTCTTCGCTGTGTCCATGTCAATATGTACCCTCTTTCAGTCTAGTTTTATGATTAAGACACTGGGTGGGCACTTAAGCTTTGCCAGTCATCTTCTCTACTGTACATAATGTGTAAAAATAAATTGGATTGTGATTTGATTCCTGTTTGAAAAATGGAAAAATAATACTTTCTGATTGCAGAGAGAGATTTTAACATCGCAATCTTCAGTTTATTGGTAATGCAGCAAAAGCGTTGAGGCAATACCTGGAAAAACCTGTAGATAAATCCATCTTTTCTCTTCATTGCACAGAAGTCCTCTGCCATTTTATTCCTTGACAGTCTTCCATAAAGGCAAGAAAGTCTTATGATCTCATGAAATATATGCTAAAGTAAGAACTGAACTTCATCTTCACAGTTTTATTTTTCTTTGCATCTCATCATATACCAAGAGCAGTTGTAGGATTTAAAAAGGTTGTAAAGTCATGCTGGAGTTGATCAGAATTATTTGCATATCTCTTTGAATGATTGGTTGCTAATGAGGGGACTGTTAAGCATTGTGCAAGCAGATCAGGAAGGGTGGTAACATTCTTAAAATCTTGCAGACATGCTGGTATTAGAAAACTTCATGGCACCTTCTGTAAACTCAGAAGCTCAATCTGCTGCACTTCGTGATGTGTTCCACACCTGACAGTAGAGTTGTATGACTTTTGCAAAAACTGTAGCTTGCAACTGCATGTATCTGTCAAGAAAGTGCTACACTACTGTCTTGCAAAGGATTTTTGATGATAGTTGATCTTTCAAAAGCCGAAGGAGCTTTGAGATGTGAGGATGTTATTTGTGTGTAGTAGTGTTTGTGAGTATATGGCTTTTAGACTTTCCTACTCACTTCTATTCCCTTGCCAAAAAGGTAGCTATTTTCCTCAAGTGTTTCTGGAAAAGAACTGAGGACAAGAGGCATATGGGGATTTTTTATGTGATACCATGCTAAATAATGCTATGCATTAAGTGTTCCTTGTAAGTTCCAGATGTATAATGATACCCCAAGTATATAGATTTTCAAAGGCTATGTACTCTCTGAATTACAAGTAATTGCTGTCCTTTCTCTCAAGTCGGGACGTATAAAATGAAATGAAATGATCCCACAGAATTGCAGAGCAAAACCAATGGGTGTATTTTCAATGGTTAGATTAAAATATTAGATAACAGCATGAAATTATTTGAAGATGGAAAAACTGAGTATGTCATCTTCATTAGGTAGTGTAAATAGCACAAGAATAAATTAGTGGACTTTGAGTGGCATATGAGGAATAAACCATTAGACAGCTCCTTAGTTGTACTAATGAAAACATTGAAAAAATAGTCAGGTTATTTTTGGTTTTGGTTTTAAATGTTTGCCATGTCAGTGTTTTGAATATAAAATAGTAACACATTTTTCTTATACATTTGCACAGTAATAGCGTATAGTAGAAATTATGTTCTCTAAGATAAGCACATAATAACCCACGTGTCTAAAAGTGTGTTCTGCCAACAGCAGTCATAAAAACTTCAGTTTATCCCTTAGATTTTTTAGCACTTTTCTTTAACTTTTTGTACAATCTGCACTGTTATCATGGAAAGTATGTCACCAAACTTTTTTAGGTACAGTATGAATGGCTACCCTTGTTTTTATTATAGTACTACAGAACATAGTAGAAAAACCTTTTCACCCTGGCTTGTAGAACAAACAATTCTTCCAAAATCAGCAAAGTCTAGCTCCTGCTGAAGTAGTCATGTGTGACAGTTCCCTGATAAAGAGTGAGAGGATAAACACTTCAGACCTTTATGACTCATCTACCACTGATGATGTTCCTTCCAGATAGGAACTAGCTGTCCTACATTTTTTCTTGATTCCTGACTTTCACTTTAGTTACAGAGTCAGTATTTCTATTTACTTTTATATACATCATACCTGCAAACTGAGAGTGTTTTCCACTGTGAGCTCTAGGGAATTCTTTGCTTTTGTGCTAGGAAAACTAAATTCTTAAGATGGTGTGCAAAATAGTTGCTATTAATTGCTGATGTGGACGTGGCCATCTCTGCATGAATACATAAACCAAACTTGACGTATGTCAAGGTGTCTTCTGAGACCATCCAAATAGAGCCTTTCTCTGTCACTGGAATGCGTCCATCAGAGCTGAAGCTGTATCAGTGGCTTTGCTAAAAAATGCCTCCATTCTTAATGTCTCCTGAAGCTTTATCTATATTCTTATCAACCACTGCAGTAATACTGAGGAAGACTCAAAGCTAATGCAGCATGTGATAGAGTGATTCTATTTGCTTCAAGAACTCAGCAACTGCTCCTGTGATGATTGTGAATATGGGAACTTACTGCTTGGAGCATTCACATTATGAATACGTACATCACTCAAAGACAGAAAAAGATACTACTTTCTGATCACTGAAGTTCTTCAGGTTTTGTAATCCACATATAAATTATTCTCATCCTTATATCCCTCCTTTCCTATACTTGGGCAATCTCTTTCTTTTTTTTTTTTTTTTGTTGGAATTCTTTAATAGGGAAGGAAATAACATTGTGTGTAGCTCCCTTTGTTTTGCCCATTTATGTGCTGACCATATTCTTGTGATACTGAGAGAGAAATCTTTAGTCATAAGTGACAGCAGATCCATACACGGACAAAGGTAAAAGAACATTCAGAAGGTTTTTCTCAAAAAGCTTTACTTGCTGATAGTTGCTTTTTTTTTTTTTTTTTATCCTCGTTTTGGTTCTGAGATTATTTGTAGAACATGTGGGTTTGTGCTTTTAGGTTGACATTCATAAAACTCAATTTTGGCTTTTCCAAAACACAACAATGTAGTTTCTTTCTCAGTGGCCATGCCTGTGACTTCAGTTCTGTTAACTACATCTGAAACTACAAGAATGAGCAAATTAGTCTGGGTTACCATATTTGTGTAGAACAAGTACAACTACATTACTATGCAAAATGACAGTTCTGAAATGAATGAGCAGTGCTAAAAACCCAAACAACTGCAGAAAAGCAGGGACTTCGGTATCAGAAAAAACAGCTTTCTTTAGAATTAGTATGATACTGTTATTACATCTGAATATATCCCGAAGTCCAATCACAATTAGTTTGAATGGGCTATTTATTATATGAGTGTTTTCTATAATATATTATAAATATAAAGTATTTAAAATTATAATTTACATTAACTATAAAAATAGTAATAAGATATATCTCATTATTTAAATACCTTCTGAACTGCTGTTTGGTAAAATAAGTGTATGGATGAAAACATAGACTGTGTGTCTGTATGCCTGTTATAGTTACTTGCTTAGAAGATATATTAAATATCCATGTTTCCTGTTTTATGCAGAAAATGTCAGATTTCACACATCTGTTGAGCTGGTAGGATTCCATGAAATTCTAGTGAGGAAAAATAGCTACACTCAGTTTAAAATATTTGCCATAGTTGTCCTTGTTTGTTTATAGGAGTTACTGTAAAATCTTATTCTGATTTGAAAAGTTCCAGTGAATATACTTTTACCATTATGTGGGAAAGTATATTTCTTTTCTGAGCATTACCGTTTTTTTAAAATGAGTGTTTAATAAAGAAGCCTGACTATTAATTCTTTAACAGTCCCATGTAAATAGTTTGCATAAAATGTTGCAATTTACATAAACTATTATTATATTTTCATTTTGCACAGTTACTGCACTAGATTTTATGAGACCATTTATGATTTGAAGTTTGGCTTCTCTGAGGCTTCATTTAAATGGTGACATATGCTATTCAGTGAATATCCAGCAGAAGTTGTTACAATCTTCTAGGTCCTAGTGTTAGATCTCTGAGTTGGTATTTCTTGACTCTTTTTTCTCCAGTAAATGTCTTCACATGCAGTGGCTGGTGACAAAAGTGTTTTGCAAAATTTCTTCTCGTGAAGCTTGGCTGTGTTCTGTCTTAGGTATGATGTTACGGAGTAGGGAAATGCTCAATACTTTTTGTTTAGCATTGCACTGCATTGTGGGCAACAAGCATGCGCAGATATTTTTAAGGGCATTGGTCTTTTTTTGTATCTAGGCCCCTTTTCTTTATCCTTGGATTGTTTCTAGAAGTTAATCCCTCCACACTGGCCTCAGAATTCTTATACTGAAGGCAGGCAGAGCGTCCAGCATACAGTGGCTTGACTCAAAACCTGTTGGATTCTTCTGGTTTTGGATTCCCAACAATCTCATGTCTTGTTCCTTGGCACTGTGCATTTCTTGCTGTCTTTATGCAATTAATCTGATTTTTGCGTACTGCCTCATTTCTGCTGTTTATGTGTTGGGGCCGTCATAATAGATGATGTAGGTTTTAGATAGTGAAGGTTTGCGTAAAAAGGCAGGTCTTAGATTTCACCCTAAAGAGGACAACTGAAAGGAAAGCTCCTAATCTCTTTGTTTCATAAACAAGGATTTCTACCAAAAGCTTTTTGTAGGGTAGAGAAATGAGAATAAACTAATCTCTCAGGTTTCCAGTTAGCAAGATTTGAATTTGGTAGAGAAAGCCTGAGGTGCAAACACAATTGTACAGACAACTACAGTATTGCATTGACAGAGAGATGAACTATGCTCTTATTGATCTGTTTTACCTAGAATGCAGACCTGTTCTAACTGAATAACTGAAGTTCTGGTATTCTATTCTATTCTGGTTATAATATATTCTATGTTTAAAATTTAACTTTAATATTTAAGGATACAGAACACGGCTGAGGTTTTTATTGAGAAAGGTGACAGAGTTGACACAAAAAGTAATTACTTTTAAAACTGTCCATTAAAAAAAACTAGATTTCATTCAATTTTTCATTATATGTTTAGTTTCATTCAGTGAAGGTTTTCTAAACTGCCTTTTTCAAAATTTTAAACTCATTTATTCTAAATGGAGTAGAGAGGAGTAGAGATACCTTCTCTGTCGTTTAAAAAATCTGGAAAAAATAAGATACAGAGAACAGATGTTTTCTGCTCCCTTTTGAAATGGAAGTGAGATTTTCTTCATCAGAAAAGATTAAAATAATCTTTTAAGGAAGTTCATTCATTATAAATATTTAAGTAAGTGCTTTAAAAAGCAAAATTAAGTCTAATCTTAATTATCTCAATATTGCCTATAGAAATAACCAAAGTAAATAGGTCTACAGTTCTCCAATATCAGTTACTGGATTTCAGAATTCCATGAGAAACAATTATTAAGATCAAACTATATACCCATACAGGAGGTTCTAGGGGAATTTCATAAACAAAAATCTAGAAACTGAACTTTTACTATGAATGTTTGAATGGACATGACTACAAAAAAATGCAGTGGTCAAAAATAATTTCAGCTAAGAAGACCACTGGGTGTCAGTCATGTGCATTATCACCATGGCAAATTTCACGGAAACTGAATGGCTTATGAGTGGACCAAAGTATGTAACTCACAGATTAGCCAAAATACATTTTTACAAAATTTCATTTAGAACATTATTATTTTAGAACAAAATGTCAATGTTGATTACCATCAAGGGATTAGTTAGTAGTATTAATTTTTCAAAGAATTATAAAAACTTCTGGATGCAAAGTCTGAAAGCTGATCCCTCTTAATGTGTGGAAATTAAAATGGATGAATTTGCAAAGCCAGAATTGAGTGCTAATATTTTTATAGTTGGTTATAGTGTTTGTCAAGATAAAATATATTATTCTGTAAAATCCAGTATATTTTCCATGTTTCATTTAATGAAGCAACAAAATATTTTTACATTTCCAATGAACTTAATAAAAAATTGGCACAATTGTCACATGAATGTCTTTATTTGCACCTTTCTGTCACTTCAGAGACACTGTATTCACATGGGAGGTATGTGTAGGTAACAGATATTTTATTGAATATTACTGTTTACTTTTTTGATACCTTTCTGTCCTTGTTTTGGGCTGGGACAGAGTTAGTTTTTCTTTCTAGTAGCTAGAATAACTCTGTGTTCTTGATTTAGTATGAGCTTCATTATGAAGAGAATATTGATAGCACACTGATGTTTATAGCTGGTGCTGAGACATCAAGGACTTTTCAGCTTCCCATGTTTTGTCAGAGTGCAGGAGCACAACAGGTTATGGAGGAGCATGGCTGGAACAAAGGGCCCACAACTTCTAGCTTATGATTTGAACTTAGACTTAGGATTGAAGGCCAAACTGGACAATGGAATATTCCATATCATGCAACATCATGCTCAGTATATAGATGAGGGTTGACCAGGAAGTTGGAACTCTCTCTTTTTGGGGGGACTCTCTCAGTCTCCTGTTGGCCTCTCAGCCTCTCAGAGTTCTGTCTCTCTCACTCTATTTTCAGGCCTCTCACTCATCCAGGGTTGCGGTGTCGGGACTTACTTGTTTCAGGATCGCTTGCTGGGACAGAACAGGCGTTGTTCACCAGGTGGTGAGCAATTACACTGTGCATCACTTGTATGTATATAATTGGGGTTAATCAACCATTTAGAAATGCCTACCAATTTGTTACCGATCTTACTTCAGTTGCTATCTCAAACCCTACAACAAGCACTGTGGCTACTCAAACCCCAGCTTCTGCTACGGGTGCTTGGCGCAAATGCAGACACTCTACTCAAGCACCCACAACAAGCATTGCATCTGCTCAGACCCTGGCGCCTGCTACGCCTATTCAAACCTCGACAACAAATACTGCGGCTACTCAGACCCCAGTGGGAGACATCATATGGTCTGTCCAATTTTCAGTTGCTCTGATATGAAAGAGGAAATGTACAAGAAAGTCAATGTGTTTAGAGATGGAAGAGCTAGAAATGATAGAACGCCTCCTTTTCGACAAGGAGGCAGGCTACTCTAAAGCAGGGCCATCGTGACAACAGGAGAGAGAGGAAGAACGTCCCGCTTCCCCCTGAGGAAGAACTCGGTGGAAGATAGAGAGATGAAGCTCTCATAGACAAGATAGTAACCACCCGATCTCTGTCTCTGAATGATCTGCGAGACATTCAAAAAGATTACAGCCATCATCAAGGCAAGCACGTTGTCACCTGGCTGCTTGGATGCTGGGATAACAGGGCCAAGAGCCTGGATTTAGGCAATAGAGAATCCAGGTAGCTGAGATCCCGTGCTAGGGATGAAGGCATTGATAAAGTAATTAGAAAAGAGATACAAGTCCACAGCCTCTGGAGACGGCTCCTGGCAGGCGTGAGGGAAAGGTTTCCCTTCATGAAAGAGATTGTGTAATCCAGGCAAGTGAGTCAACATAGAAGTGTCCAGTACCTGAGGGAACTAGCTGTGTGAGAAGTGATTTATTATGACCTGAGAAACATGCAGTTACCCAAAGATCCGGGTGAAGTCCAGTGCACACGACCCATGTGTCGGAACGTTCTGCAAAGCATGCCACCATCATATTCTTCTTCACCAGCAGTAATGGATCTCAAAAAACATGCACCACCCATGAGTGTTGTGGTTACTTGACTCAAGCAATACGAAGAGAGTACTTCCCTTATGGCTCTGCATCTTGGCTGTGGAGAAACTCTCCCAGGAGTTCTGACAATTTAAAGGAGAAATGTCCTACTCCCTGTCTGTACATTCCAGTATTTCAGCTAGTAGAAGCAAGTGTTCCCCTACTTGAGAGAGATGGTATACACCATGGGGCAGGCTGTGGTTTTACCTGTGTGATCATGTACAAGATACGAGAAGGTGGGATGGAAAACCTACCTTGGTCCTAGCTGCAAGGAAAAACAGCCAGAAATAGGGATTTTTCCAGTTCTTCCAGGAAAGTTGTTGCTCCAGTTTCCAGTGAGCAGTTTCCTAAACCGAGTGGAAGAGCTAATCCTACCCTTAATCTTTTCCTTGCTCCAGTCTTCAGTGAGCAGTTCAGACCAACTAGGAAAGCTAATCCTAGTCTCAATTTTTTCCTTGATCCTAATCCTTTTGATTCTCCTGCACAAGAAGTGAGTTATGGATATGGGAATCAATATTAGAGGGGCCCTGCTCTCCAGACAGGTGGAGGAAAGGGACAATTGAGTTTACTGGACCGTGTAGATTTGCTGGCCTGGCACATCAGCCCCCAAAAGTATAAGGCTTTAGGGGACATGCTATGGGAGGTATGTGTAAGAAACAGATATTGTGTTGAATATTACAGTTTACATTTTAATACCTTTCTCACTTTAATTTTTACAGCTATACAATTGAAAGAACATTTGGAGTTGCATTAGCATCTGAGTAAGGAGGTATATTATTTATTTGCTTCATCTACTCTGCGTAGTGCCATTAATGCAAAAATATTAGTCTTTGTAATGACAAAAAGAAAGCGTGTATCTAATGACTTTACTGTGAGTAATTAGCCTTTTCCCCTAGTGATGCAGAATTGTCCATCACTAAATATATAAGAAAATGGAGAACCTTTATAAATCTTTAACTAGTCATAATGAAATAAATAAATGGACATTCCCATGCAGTTTATCTTTTCCAGAATAATGCTGCAATTTAAGTTCTCTCTTATAATATGCTCTAAAAATATTGACAGGTTGTGCTGGTTTTGGCTAGGATAGAGTTAACTTTCTTCACAGTAGCTTGTATGGAGATGTTTTGGATTTGTGCTGAAAACAGTGTTGATAACACAGGGATGTTTCAGCTGTTGCTGAGTCATGGCCTTTTCTGCTCCTCAGTCTGCTCCACCCATGAGCAGGCTGGGGGTGCACAAGAAGTTGGGAGGTGACAGCCAGGACAGCAGACCCCAACTGACCAAAGGGATATCTCATACCATATGACATCACTCTCAGCAACAAAAGCTGCAGAGAGGAACGAGGAAGAGTGTTGTTTGTTCGGAGTGATGGTATTTGTCATTACACATGATGGAGCCCGACTTTCCTGGGGATGGCTGAACACCTGCCTGTCAGTGGGAAGTAGTGAACGAATTCCTTCTTTTGCTTTGCTTGCGTGCGTGGCTTTTGCTTTCGCCATTAACTGTCTTTTATCTCAACCCACAAGTTTTCTCTCTTTTACACCTCTGATTCTCTCCCCTATCCTGCTCGGGGAAATGAGTGAGCAGCTGTGTGGGGCTTAGTTGCTGGCTGAGGTTAAACCACAACATAGGTATATATAATCAAACTGTGATGATATAGAAGAAAAATTAATGATGCAATAATAGGTAAATAAGTTTGTGTTTAACAGTCTAAAACTGTTATGCAGAAGCCAATAATGAAATCATAAACTCTTTTTTTTTTTCCTTTCAGACAAAGCATATAAATCTAAGGTATGGAGGAGGATGTAGGATTGGGGAAGTGCTTAACTTTATGTAATTTCAAAATCTTTTTTATACTTATATCAACTTCAATCTGAGTTTTGATACTGAATTGCATTCCATTATATTTATAGACTGACTTTATTCCAAACAAGTACCTTTTACTTTACCTGAAATAAAAACTTTCCATATGGAAAAGTCTGCAACAATGAATGTAAATTCAAGGTTAAAGTTTTAGAATATATAACACAGTTCTAATAAACATTTTTAAATTTCTTGTTTCCACATTATTCTCAATAAACACAAATGTTGGTTTTAAAGCAAATATATTTTTTTTTAAATCTAAGCGTCTATTGTGAGATAGAGGCATTTTGCTACCAACTGCATAGCTCTAAATAATTTGATTTTATCATTTCTGTTCTTTGAATGATTGATATTTTCTTCCATTAACATTCAAAACCAACGGATCTGATAAGATCCTCTTCAATCAATCCCTGATTTACTGGCACTGTTTATCATAACAATTGTTTCCAGTTGACTTGTGATAAAATCTCATAAAGTTACCCTTTTCCACAGTTAGCATCAAATCCAAGATGTGTTTGCTCTTCCTTTTTGTTTTATACTCTGATGTCATTCATGTTTTCTGCAACAGCAGTGTTATTTATTCAATTTCTTTTTGTCTTTGAGCTTTCACTTGTGTTCTGCTTGCTTTAATACTTTTTTATTTTTCACTTCTGTGGAGTCACTAATTTGCTCTTACGCTTTTTGGAGCTGTATTCCTACAGCACTGGTGGAGTCAGTGACCCCTACTACCTGAAGGCATCATGCTTGTACTTCCAGTTCAGTGCTTTGATACCAGTCTGTTTCTATGATATCAAGAAAGAAAAGGACTGTGACTTACTGAAGTGACATATCCAAGTTGCTGCCAGCAAATCAGTCCTGAGCCCTAACACAATCGTGGCACCAAGCGCCATGAAGATCTGTCTTCATCAGTTCATTTTCTTTAGCTTCTTACACTCTGCCAGTTCAGTGTGCTTCCCAACACAACTTTACATTTTTTTCAGGAGCTATTGAAGCGAAAATACCAAGACCTTGAGATTGATTTCATATTGGTTCAAGACTTAGGAGCTTTCCAGTTTCCTGCATGTCCCTTGAATTTGCCTATGCATAAGGTATACATGGTTAACATGTGTAAGCAGTGCCAAATTCTGTTTTGCAATATGAAAACAGAAAATATCTGGTTTCTTTCTAAAGATCTTTAGTATTGATTTTCTCTTTCTGAACATTTGTGGTCAGGACTGATCACAAAATTGAAGAAGAGACAAAGTTTCAGCCCTAGAAAAGCTCTCCTGTCCTGACTCTTTTAGTTAAAAAAATGTATTTGTCTCTAAACCATGGCAAAATTAGTTAATTGTCAAGCAGCACTATTAAGGTTCATTTCTATTCAGCAGGGCAGGGACCAGCATTTCAAACTTTTGATAGACATGAGAGAGATACTTAAGTCCTTATGTTCTGAAAGACAACTAGTTCTTCTAGTTCAAAACTTCTTTAAATGTAGCTATTGACAGACCTGATACTGAAGCATATGCAAAAATATCTAGAATTTCATTGAAATCATTAGAAGAAGAATTCCAAGTCTGTGCTCGAATTTGCAGATATTATTTTTGTAGCACTTTTTTCCATTATTATTTTAGCAGCATTTATTATTTGTATGACTTGCCATCCACAGAATTTTTCTCCCAAACCTTTAATGAATATCTGGTTTTATTCCCCATATTGATTCTCCATGTGAGTCCTTATAAGAATTAAACTTGTTTTTTTCAAAACTGTTTGAACTACCATTTGGAGAGCTGTGTTATCAATGAAAAGCTGCTTGCAGTTATTGTTACTTTAGTTTGCAGATAGGAAAAATACAATCTGTCAGAAAATATTTTACACCATCTTCCTACTGAAATAGTAATTAATTTGTTCCAAATGGTCTCTAGCAAATTATTCAAAAATATGATCTCTCACTTCCCTCTGTCATTCTGTGTATATACTTAAGCGTGCATTTTCTAAAATTCTTCCCAAACATGATAAAGCAAAAATTCATGCCACAGAGGTAAAAAGATCATAGAATCATAGAATCATAGAATGGTTAGGGCTGGAAGGGACCTTCAAAGGCCATCTAGTCCAACCCCCCTGCAAGGAACAGGGATATCTCCAACTAGATCAGGTTGCTCAGGGCCTCATCCAACCTGGCCTTGAACGTCTCCAGGGATGGAGCATCCACCACCTCTCTGGGCAACCTGTTCCAGTGTTCTACAACTCTCATGGTAAAAAATTTTTTCCTAATATCCAACCTGAATCTACCTCCCTCTATTTTAAAACCATTACCCCTTGTCCTATCACAACTGGCCCTCCTGAACACCCTCTCCCCATCTTTCTTGTAGGCCCCCTTGAGGTACTGGAAGGCTGCTATAAGGTCACCCCGGAGCCTCCTCTTCTCCAGGCTGAACAGCCCCAACTCTTTCAGCCTGTCCTCATAGGAAAGGTGCTCCAGCCCTCTTATCATCTTCGTGGCCCTCCTCTGGACCCTCTCCAACTGGTCCATGTCCTTCTTATGTTGGGGACTCCAGAACTGGACGCAATACTCCAAGTGAGGTCTCACGAGGGCAGAGTAGAGGGGGAGAATCACCTCCCTCGACCTGCTGGCCACGCTCCTCTTGATGCAGCCCAGGATGCGGTTGGCCTTCTGGGCCGCAAGAGCACATTGCCAGCTCATATTGAGCTTCTCGTCCACCACAAAGATATTGTCTTTCAGATGAAGAGTTAGTTTCAGTAACTCTGGGTTGTTTGGGTTTTTTGCTTTGGCTACAGATACAGAGGAAGACCTATTTCAGCTCACAGACCTCAAAATCTGTATTAGATCAGTATATAATATAAACAATGTAAACCCCTTGACTCCTGTTAGAGCTTGTTCAAGCAGGGCTCAGCTGTTCCCACTGTGTACCTTAAAAGGGTTGCAGTTCTAGAGATTTACTGAATAGCTGCATGATCCTTGGTGCATAAATTACCATCAAATGCTGGTGGCGGCATCAACAGAAGATCCCAAGGAGAGTGCATCAGTGATTATATCAGCTCAAATTATGTTGTAGCTTCTGTGACTTGTAGAGCCCAAACGATTTACTAATAAGCATTAGTTGCATCAATAGATCCTCAGACAGGGGAAAAAAACCCAGCACCTCATGCTTGCTTCACAGTAACTTTCTTTTCCATAACTGGGGGATTTGTCAACTGTATTACAGTGACTTTGTGGCACCTGGTATCATCATGCTCTTTATGCCCTGGGAAGGGACACATATGATGTGTGACAGATGCTGCTGGAAAAATTTTACTGAATTCCACTGGGGAAGCTCTATGGAGTGGGAGGGGCAGATGTACATGGACACAGTAATTTTAAGCTAAGTGATTTCTTTTTGCTGTTCATACTATGGGTTGTTCTCCAGCAAGGATTCTTTGCCTATAAAAGAAAAGTCTTGGGGAAACGAATTTCATTCCTCACAACATCAAGTTTAAGTAGTATAATGAATTAATATAGATCCTTTAATAATTAGTTTATTGTGCTGATTCACCTGATTGTCAAAATCAATTGTTCTTATCTTTAGAATAAAACACTGGTCTCTTTGTGACTGTTCAAAATGACGATTAACTTTGTAAACCACAGGGATTTATATCATTTTTATAGGTATATCATTGTGTGGAGAAAGTCATTGATCCTAAGATTTGTCTTTACAATTCTTTACAAACATGGAACCATAAAATAAGTCTTGGATCACTTGCAACACAAAGTGATTGGCATTATCGTACATGAAAAGGTAGAAGAATAACATGAAACACATTTTCTCTGTGCTGCAGACAGCAAATATCCCTTGCTTCTGTCACAGCCATGGCTAGGTTAGTGGCGATCTCTGCAGCCTGAAGTTTTGTTATTACAAAAAATTCTGTATGGCCTGAGGTACTGGACTGATAATTCATTGTGCTGCATGACGTTACATCTGCTTTCCTGTTGCCTAGTTCAGCAGCTGTTGTGCTAACAATTTATTTATAGTTTTGAACCGTGTTTTTGGTTTTATTTTTTTCTTACTTCCACATTTTATTATCTCAGTACAGGAATATAGCAGACAGGAAGTGCACTTCAAATGTGTTCAGCAAACACACAAAAAAGTATTCTGGCTTCTTGCTCTTCCAGGAAAACAGAGACAATTCCTAAGCTGCTGTGTTGAATAAAAGAACATAAAGAGGAAAAAGTTTATGTGCTGACTGAGGTAGAAATTTCCTCTAGCCTGCGATGCCACCTCTGATTCCAGATGTCCAGGTAGAGTGTAACAACAGGGCAAGTATGTTGTAATACTCCTCCAGAATAATCACCTGAATTTCTGATCTCTTGAGCCCAAATGATTTTTTATTATTTAATAAACCTCAGTGGATATTTCCTCCTATGAATTCTGTGTTCTTTTAAAATCTCTGTAAGTTTTTGATATTGATAAGAATCCACACACCTTAAGTTCACGTAGTGCAAAGAAATATCTCCTTCCATTTGTTTTTAATACGGCCTTTGCTAGTTTCACTTGATTTCTCTAGTCCGCGACTCGTTTCATTTCATGTAAAAGCCTTCAAGAAATTCCTCTAAATTACACGTTTTTGCACTGAAGAAAGTAATGTCATTTGAGTGTAGAAATGTAGAAAATTTCTCCCCATAGTTCAGATGTCGGTTCCAGAATGTTTGAAGAATTCAAATATACCTGTAGACAAAGACTGATGTACCAGAAGTCTTTGATTTCAAGTTTTACTGAAGAGCAAAAGAACAAGCACATAAATCGTGGTGCTTTTTATCAGTTCACAAATCTACAAATTCAGAAGTTTGGGTGCCAGAGATAACACAAATGTCAGAATTGCTTAGTTAAATATCTTATGATCAGTTTTGAGATTCATATCCCTGTTCTCCTAGAACAGTGGACAGAGGTGTGGTGTATATTCTAGTATTTATTCGGACATGCCAAGTTTGATTACAGTTTGACAATTCCTCTCTTTCATAAAGATAAAATGCTCTTAAAGGCTCTTTTTCTTGCCTACATTCTGGGAAATTCTCTGTAGAAACGTCAATGAATGACAGTCAGGTATCTAAAAGATGTGTGCTCTTTGCTTTCTGAACCTCAGCTCATCTTTCAGAGGAGTCAATTTGAGAAAAAGAACCATTTCATGTTGTCTGTCTCAGCTGACATAAGCTATGCAGTGAAGCAATTTTTGGGACTGGGCAACTAGTATAACTGGTCATATAGACATAGCCACAGAGTCTTATAAAATCTGGAGAAAGTTATTGTCTTTTCTTCAGTACGTTCTTATTCTTTGTCAAAATGTCTGGACCATTTCAAATTATACAAAATAGTAGGACTTCACTTGTTTTGTAGTCAGGTATCTATATCAGTGAAAATTACTATATTGATGTTCAAATTCTACAAGCAAACTTTTCTGTTATTTTCCCATATTCCTTACATATGCAAAAGTACTGCAATGCTGGAAATGTTACTTGATTGCAGATACTGAATGCTAACATATTAACTTCAAGCATTGTATGTTTGTTAAGGAAGCCTGAAAAACAGGTTTTACCTCTACCCAAAGATTAATAAAGGAGATAATCACATTTTCTTCACTAAATTCTACATCTTTCTTTTTATTATTTTGAGATTTCTGAAAGATACATAACATTGTAATATTTTAGTGATGTAAAGAGTGACAGTTCTGTACAGGAAGAATTTTTAAATTTAGTTGCATAACCACGGGCAGCTTCTAGCCAAAGTTTTCAGAAATTATGTATAATTACAGATACAAAAGTGGATATATCTTGATTAAGACATTGCATAGGAAAAGAAGTAAAATCATTGTTAATATGCTAACTGTCTTGGGAACTCCCAAAATTCAAGTAGCTCCAAGGGATGGCTACGAACTTGTTCAGGCATGCTGCTGTTTCCCTTGGATAGTTTTGTCTTCAAAAGGTGAAACACTAAATTACCCACTTGGGAACAGATTCAGAAAACATAGATTCTTCAACATTATGCACTGTGACCCCAGAAGAACTTAGACTTTATTAGTCCGCTAATTCATAGGATTATTTTTTAGACACACAGGTGATACTAAAGCAAGGTTTGAATTTTAGCAAAGTTCCCTAGCCATTCTGGCTTTTGGGCAAACTTGTAGCTATAATATATGGTTAAAACTTCTATGATTTCAGAAGCAGTCCCAACATGTATTTATGTTGCCCTTTCAAGCAGAGGTTGAACTAGCAGCAACAGGGTCTGGTTCTTTTAGGATTCACATATAAACGTCGGCTTGAACCTTCAACCACTGGCTTGGGAAAATTAATGTAAATTCCTCTACGGTCACAATATATTTTTTCTACCTCAGAGAGGCATCTTTTGACTTAAAAAGTAGTCTGTTGAAGGGGAGAAGAGCAGCAGGGAGGTAAACAGAATAACATGTAATATTCCTCTCTCAAAACCAAAACCAAAATTATTTATGATTCCTTTCTTTGCATTTTGGTGATGCAACAAGTAGGACAGGTGGTTGCTCCCCACCTCCTGTGATAACATTTCACTCACAGTTTGGGACTGTCAAGTCAGAGGGATGCCCTTGTTCTTGTTTGATCCACAGGCTTTATCCAGGGAGCAGCCAATGGTGACATTTGCTACAACTGCTCTAGCTGTTCTGCCAGCTTTGCTTTTCTATAGGAGTACCCACTGCACATGGGATTACAACAGTCCTCTTGTATAAACCAGACTTTTACACAGACTCTTCTACCTTTAAAAGCTTTTAGACTGTAACTTTTGCATTAGAAGACTTTAAAATATTAGATTATGGGAGCCACTCATTACATGGACATTTGGGCTTAATGAGACTTCTACATACTCTCATAATCGTAAAAATCTCCTTCACTCCACTTTATAATGGGCATGTGTTTTTAACAGAAATACCTCCTGAATACAACAGGCAACAACATACATAAATTTAGTAAGTTTCAGGCTTGCTCATTGTGGTCTCTTTTCTACACCTCTCCTCTCTACTAGGTAGCACTGTCATCACTAGCCATGACATTTTAAAAATTTATTTTAAAGATGTACATTTAAAAGGTATTTGAAGGAATATTTTGAAATGTGGAAATCAGCCATCCTGTTTTATACTTACTAAATTAAAAGAAATTCTGAATATCAAAAGTCTCTGAAATTTCAATATTCAACTAACTATGGATAAAAGTCTAACTAGGCTTCCCTTCCCCCAAGTGCTTTTCAATGGAAAAATAATGAAAATTAAAATATAATTACTTGTCAAACATCAGTATAAAAATAAATTAAATCAGATTGCAACTTTGTAACCTAGATAAAATACCTTAGAAAATTGTGTGACTGTTGCAAGATTACACACTATAATCAAAGAAAGTTCAATCATAATCAGATTTAAAGGAATGGAAATTTTCCTTATTAGACAAGCATATATTTCAAACAACTTCAACTTCACCTGGTAGCAAACTATGACAGTCAAAAATCATTAGTCTTTCAAATGAAGTTAATCAAATTGGAAATATTAAAATTATCAATAAAATATGTGAGTATTGCATTGTGTCAGTTTTACAAATAAATTGGAAAATTAGAGTTTTGAAAAATAAAATGTGTGTGAAGAATTTGATGTATTCTCTGGCAATTAAGATAATTTCTATGTAGAAAGGTCTTATGTAGTAAGGTAAAGGATGTATTCTTTTTAGTAGTTTCTACTGCAACTATTTACAATATAATTTTCTGTACAAATAATTTATTGATAAGATTTACTTCAATATAAATATATTAAGCAAAATCCTAACCTCTGGAAATTCATTTGCAGTTTTTTCATTGTTTCACTGAGACTATAATCTTGTCATCTATATTTTGCAGATGCTCATAAGTGAACGAGTCAGGGAAACGGTGAAAGCGACCTATAATTTTATTTTTTAGAAAGGTATTTTGTAGTAATCAATTACTTTTCTCTTTAGGCTGCTCTGGAGCAAATCATTGAAGAAAATCTGTGATTAGCTCAAAAATATGGAATCTTTCTGAGCTAGTACTTAAACAGTGAAGAAGATCTCACAGAACTCTATGACAATAGAATCAGGGTGGAAGTTGCTGTTAGAGATCATCAGCAGGTAAAGTGCTCATATCACTCATTGAATTCATTGATCTCATCTCTAAAATTCATTTGATAAATGCAGCTGCTTAATAACAGTAGAATACTTGCTAGTAATACCTATCACCTGATTATTTTTTTCTTCTTGGCTATTTCATACTTTTTGTATTTTCGGTTTTTTGCTTCCTTGCTGTTATTTTTTTAAGTATTAATTTTTACAGAGTAGTTCATGTAAGGTATTCAAAATTCATTATTCATGAATTCCACTTTTGCACCTGAAATTTATTTATTTTTCTATATAAATATATTATGCAATAATTAAAATGTACCTTACCATTCTCCATAAAACACTTTTTCTGGAAATTGTGGCTTTTACAAAAGCCACAGTCAGACTCTGTAAGCCTTTGATTTAGAAAACAGTCATATGAAAACAAAAAAAGATAAGGTCTAGTCTGATGGACTTCCATGATGGAAGTATAGTGGCCAGGTGTAATATTTTATGGACTAATTAGTTACATTTAAAAGGATTTTTTTTTTTTAAATATTACAGTGAAACCTGTGGAACTTGAGTCAAGTAATGTTGCAAAACTTTGTTGTGAAAATGTAATGCCAGTTCACAGAAAAGGTCTTTTCTGTTTCTTTTCTCCATATTTATAAATAGCTCTCAAAATTCAAGTGTATCAGTACCAAATATAGTAAATTAAAAAAATATTCAGGTATTTTAGGTAATTTCTTGCTTGCCTTTCCTGTCTATATTTCTGAAAATTAATAAGCATTTAAGTCATCATGCTTATAGACCTTAAGTTCACATCAACAATTTCATGTAAGAATCTTTATTGACTGAGGACATTTATGCAGGAACCAGGTCCTGATATATTGATATTTTAGTCCGTTCTCTAAAAGTACAGTGTAGAAGTCTTCAAATAAATAAATTAGATATTAAATTCAGATTATTTCCTAGTACTTTACTTTTATCAGTCCATTTTATGTCTTTTACCCATATCTTCATCCATTGCTCATTTCCTTATATACTACCTCAGTTAATCTCTATTTTTAAAATTCAGTGTATTCAGTTTGTTCCTGACAAATATAAATAAGGAAATCCCTTCCAAAATATTCTTGTTAGCCCTTCTATATTTCAAGAACAAAACTGGTTTTAAGTCATATATTCTTAAGGATAACCATATTTGAAGAACAAGTTGGAGATTTAAAACATGAAGAGAAGAAGAAATTACTTCCTATCTTTCATCACCAGGTGAGTGTCAATTATGTTCTGTTGATATGATAGCAAAGGCAATGCTATAAGTATTGAAATGTTTTCTTAAAAGGACTGGATTCTGGAAGGAATTTAAAGTATTTTTTTCTGAATGCAGAATTAGGGCATGTTCTCTTCAAGCCTCTTTACAGAAAATGTATCTATGTTACATTATCGTCTGGATCTTTTTTTTTCTTTGGATGTAAGAATATCTCTCTTCTACATTCTCAGAATTTAATAGTTCTTGGTAATATTTGTGAAACAGATTTCCCTCTCAACAGTTTACCTCTTCTGGACATAGTATGGATGATGTTATCATGCATCTCAATGATGTAGTCTGGAGCAAAGAAAATTGCAAATGAGTTGGCATATATTATTGCTTTTTTCCTTCTCAATTTGAATACAATAAAATAAACATAGTAAAATACAGCAAAATAGCAATGCAATACCAACAGGATCTAGTTTCACCAGCAGTGCTGTATAATCATTTGTTTGGCTTTTTAAAATCTTGTTTATCAAGAAAATGGTTATGAGTATGTTGCTGTTCTATAGGAGCTTATAATCAGCATTACAAAACATTTACCTAGCTTGTGTTAGAAATTAGTGATAGCCGTGTTTAGAATTTCGGACAGTCCTCTGTGCCATTCAGAAGTGATATTCGCATGAAGAAGAGAAATTTTACTCACAATATTAATTTAAGGATTACAGAGAAAACTAATTTAATTTGGGTGTTGATAACTCTTCATTTTTTAAAATTAATAACTAGTCCAACTATTGAAACAAAATATTTGTGCCATTATCACATAAAGTATTTAGAAATTATGACAAAAGGAAAAAATATGTTGATTACATACTGCTCCTACAAAAAGAAGCTACATTTTCTTATTAGGTTTTTGCTAATCAGCAAACTACAACTGCAACAGAAAATCAAATCTGGAGGAGTGTCAAAGTAATGATTTTTCTAGGTGCTGTGCTATATATATGCATTACATTGACGTGAACGTTCAAGAAGAAGAAAGTGTGTTCATCCTTCCCTAAATCCTGAGAACTTTCTTCCCTATATATATAATTATTCAAAATTAGAAGTCAATTTTTATAAATACTAATGTAAAAGACAAATTACTATTTTATTTTATTTTATTTTATTTTATTATTTTATTTTATTTTATTTTATTTTATATTTTATTTCATTCATAATTTTAACTGGATATAGTAACCTCTCTAACTAATGAAGTAGGTTTGCCTTGGGCTCCTAAGTAGCTGCTTTGTTCAGCCCCAGAAAAGGCTCCATCTTTATGATGCGTAAGATAATGCTTTGGTAAGATGAAGTGTTATGTTATGACTTTGTAAGCTTCTTTGCACCGAGGAAGGTGCACTTATTGAGTGCAGGGGATATACAGTGCTGATTAGAGGACAAGTTGAGTGTTTTCTTCCTATTGCTATACATATGAGGTGGATGAGAAGAGGATTTAGAATCATAGAATCATAGAATCATAGAATGGTTAGGGCTGGAAGGGACCTTCAAAGGTCATCTAGTCCAACCCCCCTGCAAGGAACAGGGATATCTCCAACTAGATCAGGTTGCTCAGGGCCTCATCCAACCGGGCCTTGAACGTCTCCAGGGATGGAGCATCCACCACCTCTCTGGGCAACCTGTTCCAGTGTTCTACAACTCTCATGGTAAAAAATTTTTTCCTAATATCCAACCTGAATCTACCTCCCTCTATTTTAAAACCATTACCCCTTGTCCTATCACAACAGGCCCTCCTGAACACCCTCTCCCCATCTTTCTTGTAGGCCCCCTTGAGGTGCTGGAAGACCGCTATAAGGTCACCCCGGAGCCTCCTCTTCTCCAGGCTGAACAGCCCCAACTCTTTCAGCCTGTCCTCATAGGAAAGGTGCTCCAGCCCTCTTATCATCTTCGTGGCCCTCCTCTGGACCCTCTCCAACTGGTCCATGTCCTTCTTATGTTGGGGACTCCAGAACTGGACGCAATACTCCAAGTGAGGTCTCACGAGGGCAGAGTAGAGGGGGAGAATCACCTCCCTTGACCTGCTGGCCACGCTCCTCTTGATGCAGCCCAGGATGCGGTTGGCCTTCTGGGCCGCAAGAGCACATTGCCGGCTCATATTGAGCTTCTCGTCCACCAGTACTCCCAAGTCCTTCTCCTCAGGGCTGCTCACGATCCATTCTCCGCCCAGTCTGTATTTGTGCCTGGGATTGCCACGACCCAGATGTAGGACCTTGCACTTGGCCTGGTTAAACTTCATGAGGTTGGTACGGGCCCACCTCTCCAGCCTGTCGAGGTCCCTCTGGATGGCATCCCTCCCTTCCAGCGTGTCAACGGCACCACACAGCTTGGTGTCATCGGCGAACTTGCTGAGGGTGCACTCCATGCCACTGTCCACGTCACCAACAAAGATGTTGAAGAGGGCCGGGCCCAACACGGACCCCTGAGGGACGCCACTCGTGACCGGTGTCCACTTGGACATCGAGCCGTTGACCACTACTCTCTGAGTGCGGCCATTGAGCCAATTCCTTATCCACCGAGTGGTCCATCCATCAAACCCATGCCTCTCTAGTTTAGAGAGAAGAATGTCGTGCGGGACAGTGTCAAAAGCTTTGCACAAGTCCAGGTAGATGACATCCGTTGGTCGACCCTTGTCCACCGATGTTGTCACCCCATCGTAAAAGGCCACCAAGTTGGTCAGGCATGATCTGCCTTTGGTGAAGCCATGTTGGCTGCATTTCCTCTCCCATTATTGCATGCTATAACAGACAGTAGCCTGGTGAATAACATGCATGCATGTTTCAGGTTTACTGTGAATGAGAAAAGCATCCTTGCTTTCGTAAATTCCTGTGATTAACACAGAGTTATTCTATAGCATTGGTACAATGATACTTTTGTGCGTGTATGTGTGTGTGTGTGTTATAATTCTGCTTCTGTTTTTGTCTTCTCTAACTCTGTCCCATTATTACATTATGAATTCTTCAATTCTAACTAATTCCATGAGATTTTATATATTTGTTAAGCTTCTGACATCAAAAAAGCCAGGTAAGGATCTCAGCTCTCACTAAGAAGAGTTGAAGTTTCTAAAGTTCTTTTTTGTGTTAAGTTGTTTCAAAAAGTGATTCCAGGATCACTCTCAAGGATCAAAAGGCAGAGGATTAAAACAAGTCCCAGCAGACTCTGTGGAGAAGAGTGAGAATTGCCCACAAGAACAGAGAGGAAAAGGGTAAGGAGGAATAGGGACAAAAGAAAGAATCTTCATAGAAGAAAGGAGGGGAGTCCGTGTAGGGAAGAGTGAATGCCAAAAGAAGCATCAGAGAATGTACAGTGAAGGCATAAACTCCATAAATAGAAAAATGACAGAAGTGTGTTGTCAGAAGAGAGAAATGCTCTTGATTTGTCAGTAGTGTCCTTTTGAAGGGAGGATCGTAGAGGAAGCGATCTAAATAAAGTTTCTGTGAAGTAGAAAGGAATACATAATATGAAAAATGTAAGGGGTGATGATTCATTGTTTTCAACAAAACAAAAAAATTAAAAGCTACAGTAAGTTTTTATTAATTTTATAATGTGTATGTTGCACAAATAGTCTATTTGTCAAATTGTAACCTGAGATATTTTCCTTGCTTCTTGTATAAACCCGAAGTCTGTGTTTCTTAAAGACAGGCATTTCAGAAATGCATTGTGGGCATATTTAAGCTCAGCATCACACATGCGAGAAACCTTTTCTGTCTTCATTCCTAATTGCAGCTCTGATGTTCAGTTTTTCAGTATTACTCTTCTCTGCTTGGATGTTTGGAACCATTGGGGTTTGTGTTATCGAAAGCAAGCAAGTTAAGCTCAAAGGGGAATATTCATCCTACTGTGTGTGAAAAATAAGCTCCTAAATGCAGGTATTTCAAAAATTCTGAGCTACCATTATGTTCCTTTAACTTAGTATTATTTTTTAAATCATATTCAAGCATTTGAATGCTTTTAAACTATATTCTTATCCTGTGCCAAAGACTTTAGAAACTGCTAATATTCACTTGTAATCCTATCTCTAGATAGTATTTTGTAGAGATTTCAGATGACTTTAAAGATGTAACAGTAATGACTTTGAGATAATGTTTTGTGTACCTAAATAATTTTCTATTTTTAAAAAGTATCATATTTTTGGATACTTGCTGATGAGACCATAAATATATAATAATATATAATCACTACCATAAAGCATTTATTTTTATCATAATGTTTAATTTGGTCAAATATCAGTGCACTGTGGACAAGAAAGATATTCCCCTATGGTTCTTTATCTTAAGATACTTTTATTCTCAATTTATTTTTCTGAATAGCTTATTCTCTTTGAGAAAAATGCTTCCCTCCACAAAGACATTCTTTAATTTGTTTTCCCCTTATATATATCTCTCAATGATCAATGGCATGTCTGTCATATTGGATGTGCTTGCGTCGTCATAACATGACTTACACATTTCCATTTTTTCTAGATGACATTGAAATAAACTGTCATGGAGCTTGCCATAAACTTTAAATACTTTCTACCTAGTACCTTATATTTTCCCAAAACATTTGCTTTTGAAGGTAGGTAGATTTTTGTTTTAATAATGTTGATAGCTTATTAGTTTTTATATGCGTATTTTGGTGTTCCAAAATCTTATGTGTAAATATTTGTACATTGGTCTTTATGTGGTAAACTTTCAGTAACAAAATCTTGCCTAATATAGCTTCTGCCCTGCAAATATGTAACAGCAGTTTCTTCTGGGAATCTCTATGGGCTAGCATATTAGCACTAGGAATATGATTATGCTTTAGAAACAAATCTAGTTATTTACCGTATCTTTCTTTTTGTACTGAACAACCTTAGAATATCTATTCCATGACCAAAATTTGATGCTTGCAATGTATTATACCAACATGTCAATGGCTGTACTATAGACATAGGCATTTGTTCTCATGATGAAATTAGAATCATAGAATGGTTAGGGCTGGAAGGGACCTTCAAAGGTCATCTAGTCCAACCCCCCTGCAAGGAACAGGGATATCTCCAACTAGATCAGGTTGCTCAGGGCCTCATCCAACCGGGCCTTGAACGTCTCCAGGGATGGAGCATCCACCACCTCTCTGGGCAACCTGTTCCAGTGTTCTACAACTCTCATGGTAAAAAATTTTTTCCTAATATCCAACCTGAATCTACCTCCCTCTATTTTAAAACCATTACCCCTTGTCCTATCACAACAGGCCCTCCTGAACACCCTCTCCCCATCTTTCTTGTAGGCCCCCTTGAGGTGCTGGAAGACCGCTATAAGGTCACCCCGGAGCCTCCTCTTCTCCAGGCTGAACAGCCCCAACTCTTTCAGCCTGTCCTCATAGGAAAGGTGCTCCAGCCCTCTTATCATCTTCGTGGCCCTCCTCTGGACCCTCTCCAACTGGTCCATGTCCTTCTTATGTTGGGGACTCCAGAACTGGACGCAATACTCCAAGTGAGGTCTCACGAGGGCAGAGTAGAGGGGGAGAATCACCTCCCTTGACCTGCTGGCCACGCTCCTCTTGATGCAGCCCAGGATGCGGTTGGCCTTCTGGGCCGCAAGAGCACATTGCCGGCTCATATTGAGCTTCTCGTCCACCAGTACTCCCAAGTCCTTCTCCTCAGGGCTGCTCACGATCCATTCTCCGCCCAGTCTGAGAATTGAAGTTGATTCTCCAATTAGGGGTATATGATATGATTGTATGTTAAAAATCTATTTACTTTAATCTGTCCTTGACACTGTAAAGCGGCACAGTCTTCAAAAACTTTGATAATTGTTTTGCTTCACATAACCTTTATTTAAAAATATTCTCCAGGCAAATAATAATTGCTTTAAAATGTAAGCAAAATATTCATTCTCATATTCACAATCTACTATCTTCAGGTAGCCACATTATAGTAAGAATTTGGTGAGGGGAGGAGGTCTATTGATTTCTGTTTCTTTTTTTTTTTACGTTCTGGATAACTGACATATTATTGCAGTAAAACATATGTAGGGTCAATTCATACTGAGTAGTTATTAGAAACCATGATAACAAAAGTCATTACACTGCAGTTCAGTTTTGACAGTAAAATTTCTGCAACATTATCACAAATCCTCATGCATTAGTGCAATGATCCTTACTATAGTTTCATATTAGAATCAAAAGACTGCTGTAGCATACTTGATGCAAAAAGTCATGCAAGTCAAGTGAAGTTCTTTTATGCTTTTATGGATAACGTATTTTCATGTCTTTCTCATGCATGTATCTGAGCCCTCTTGGATATTTCTGCCTTTAGTACATTGCTTATCTGGGATATAATTGTTTAAAAATAATGTCCCTGTTGATTAGAAAGACCAAATAGATTATGCAGTAAATCTGACAATGGGCACATGTCAGTTTAGGTAATTAATTCCTTCTGATTTTATTGTTCTCATTCATTGATCTAACTGAAAAAAAAAAATATTCTCACAAAACCAAAAAGATAATTTCTGTCTCCAAATTAGTCAGTTCACTTATCTGGAGATCTTGGATTGCTTCATATCTTCTCAAGACTAACAGTGAAAGAATGGATAGGATTATGGCAAAAATGGACCCCATCTCGATTTCCTTACAAATCTTAAATGAAAAATGAAACTATCAAGGATTCAATGTGAAAGAAATGAGAATTATCACAGAAGAAATATCAGAATTTTTATCTGTTTTTAAATGAAATGTTTAACCAGCTTTCAGAGCTGTTTCGATTAGAAACAGAAATGAGTCATGCAGCCAACATTTGTTTTTTGCCAGTATAACAAGACTAGATAGCAGCTAGTAAGCAAAAATATGTCATTTACTGTATTTTAAACTGACGTTCTTTCTGCATTTAGACTTTTGACTACGGTAGGTTGACAGCATAACAAATGTCAAATGAAAGCATGAGGAAAAAAATGTATCTTCAGTAAGCTTTTTATTATGCAAATTTACTAAACTTTCTTTGAGCTAATTACATTTAAACAATGTAAACATCAAGTTAATGTTATAATTAAATTTGAATCAATAACTCAATAAGTTCAAATGACTCGATCAGAGAATTAATACAACAGGCAGCCAAATCAAATTATTAGGTTGATAGCAAAAGGAAGTTATTGAGATAATTTATAGAAAAGTCAGTCTCCTTTCCATATGCATCAGCCATATCAGTGGCTAGTCAGGTTCTAGTTCTGTTGCATAGGACAGAAACAGCCACAGAACACAGTGATCTATGTAGGGCTTCAGTGTTAGTAAGATCCTACAGTCTCTCAGAAGAAGGTGTCCGATTACAGGAATGAAATATCTTTGTATTTTTTTAAAAGAAATATAAAAAATTATTAATTAATTTAAACGTTTATTTTTAAAATTGGGTGTTCTCTAATGTCTGGAGACAAAAGACAAGGAAAACCTGGGGTTTTTTTCCTGTGTAGTCACAGATGTTTTCAGGACACTTTGCACCTTTTCTGCTTGAGTGCCACATCCGGTATCAAGACAAACAAGATGAATCAGAATATTCCATGTAGTTGTAATGGCTCAGGTTTCTTATAGTAGACAATATTTAAATAGGAGATCATGGATGGCGATGCTGTTATGCGTAGACCTTGATTTCACAAAGCCAACAAGTTTGACTGCAGACCAAATATTCCTCCAGTGCTATATTGACAGGAGTTGATGCTAAGGAGGTTGTGATGTCAGCTTTTGAGTTTAAAGATATCAGACAATAAACAAAATTTGTCTTTTGCAAAGATCAAATAGTTTAATCAGTAGACCTTTTGTTCATGTATTGAATTTGTGCATATCAGTAACTTCAAGATCAAAGAAGCTTGTATGACCTGAGTTCTTCCACTAGCAGCTTTTTTCCTTAAAATACAAGCTTATTTTTCATTATTTCTTAATAGATTCTATCTTTAATCAAGAAGAACAATTTTTTTCTTGTTTTTCTCTGCACCTGTATGCTTCTTCCAGACTGGGGTAGCACCTCTTTTTTATTAACCAAAGTAGAAAGCGATGGACATTGTTAATACTTCTACTAGATAATTCCTTCTAATATGTACATAAACATTAATATGCCTGTATGCACACATCGCAGGAAAAACCTGGTCTGAGGCTGATCAGCCCTCAGTCAACTGGTGAGTGAGACCTTCTGTTTTGTTTCATGTATCCATGAAAATATTATTTAACTAGGAGACTTAGTTTTGGGCAAGTTTTTGCAACACATTTGCCTTAGGAAGCAAACCTTACCCTGATCCCTGTGTTCTAAGATTTTTGTACTGGGAAATATACGTATGTGTGCTGACTTGCCCTAATATAACACCAGTTTGTTCTGTAACAGAGATGTTAGAATTATTATGCCATTCTATGATTCTATGATTATGGTGTCATGAATTTATTTAATCAAAAAAAGACAGAATCAACGGGCAGAATAGTTTCAATTATTAAATTCAACCCCTTCTTTTTACTTTCTTTAAAGTTTTTACTTTCTTTCTCTTATTTACACATAAAGTAGCCAGGTTGAATGTTTGCAGAGTAGTAAACAGCTTCCTGAGCAAAAGTTCAAAATATATCCGTATCTTATTTTATCGACTTTACATGTTAATTTTTAACCACATGGATTAATAGTTTGAGATGTACATTCTTATTAGCTACATAAATTCATGTTCATTCACATTTACTTCAAACTTACATTAAGAGCATGGTTAAGGTTACGATGTTATAGCTTAATCTTGCAAATACTTTATAAAAATATTTGATGTCAAAATAGCTTGACTTAGCATCTAATAACTGACAAAAAAAATCTTGCAGCAAACAACCAACAAAATGCTCTAAATTAATAAAAATCATACTTTTGCTTTTCTTTTTAGCTCATAAACAAAGTTATTAGAATCTTTCAGGATTATAAAGCACACCTACATTGTAACTCATCCCAAATGTCTTACCAGGGATACTTATTTTAAAGTCTTATTAGGCCTACATTTTCCATGCTTGTATGCTTGAAAAACTAAAAAATGCTAATAGTTTAACATATAAGATTAATGCACCTTGTTATGCAAACTGTTATTCTAGAAACTGGTAGAAACCCTTTGCTAGAGAGACTTATGCCAAAGTGCCCAAGTACTGATGTCTCCCAAAAACAGTGAGGGCTTGAAGCAGGAGGCTGTTGGGATGGGTCCACAGAAGAAAAATACAAAATTACCTGTATTGTTGATAATGATTCCTGTCAGTAAAACAATGTATGATGGGAATGAGATGACCTACAATGCTGTTCTGATTCCTCTACTGTCTCCTAGTGTCAGTAAGTCAAATTCCTCTTCAATTTTAGCAGGCTTTGTCACTGACAATTATTTACTATACTAGGAACTTTGTTCCTGCTCCCTTGGGAAATTTAAAAGTAGTATCTAATGATGGTGTCTCTGAGGTTAAAGTGTCTGGACTGCAGCATTAGTGAGTCAGCTGCACTATTACATTACATTAACTGTAATTATTTACAAGTAAGTAAACCATAAAAAAGGCTGGAATAAAAGATTGTGCTAGAAAAGATTTGGGCAGTCTTTTGTAATCTGCCTGTACTGCCAATGAGTATAGCAGAGCTATGCAAGTAAATTTTTAGCTAGAAACAGATACCAAGAATCCTTCAAATTTGTTTCAGGCTAATCTTAAACTAAGTTTTTCAGAGTTTGGGACAAAGGAAAAAGAAATGTTGTAGGTCAGAGAAAACAAGTTTAATTGCTGGAAATTATCAACTTGTTTGTTTTGATTAAAACCAAAAGATATTCAGAAAATAATGGGTAGATCTAGAGAGGGCATTTTCAGCAAGGGGAGATGGAGTACTTCCCCACTTAAATGTCAGTAATTCCGATGCTCAGTATCCTCCCGAGTTCAAGTATCCTATTAATATGATTGGAAATAAAATCCCCTCCTTTCCCAAGAACACCTGCCCGAGTGACCAGGTTACAAATTATCCTTGGCTAAGTCTGTCTCGGTTTCTCACTGTATTGTCACACACTGTGAATAATTAGTTTTGAAGGAGACAAAAAGGATGAAATAGTCATTAAGGTGTTCATCTAACAGTAGAGCCTTTCTCTGAAAGAAATTTTGATTAAATTATGCTAAAAGATGCAGTTTCATCGGTGATGCTGAAGGAAGCAATCCCAGAAAAATGCAGGTCTCACAGCTGAACATGCTGCTGAAAGGTATGACGTCTTCTTTCAAATATCTGCTCTAAATGAGACAGTGAGAATGTGAATTTGAGTCTTCCACTTCTTAAGCATCCTTAACATTGGGATTGTGGAGTGCAGTGGCTCCATGATTTTCAGGGTTCAAGCTTTATGTTACTGCATGTCATGGGACTTCTGAAGCTGCTGGCAGTCATTGCAAGCTGCTCCTGCTTCTGGCACTCCTGCTCCTACTTGGCCTGCATAGTAGAGATGGAAGCTTTTTCCTTACTCTCTGGATACAGTGAGGATGTGGCGGGATACTGAAACACTTGTTAAGGTGTCCCAGAGGGCTAGTTTGCAGTGTCAATCCCCTTTCAGTGAAGAGTACTTTTGCCCAGCTCCTTTAATTTTTTTTTGTCTGAAATCAGTTTGAGTCTGTAAGAGTATAGAAGTCAGAATACAAAAAAATTACAAGGCAGATGGAAATAATGATAACAAAAAATAAAAGAAAAACTACATTTACTCTATTTATGCTCCAATTATATGTCAATTCCCATCTTCAACAAGCTCTCTGCTTCCCTCTGGAAAAGGTGGTTGTCAGAGGTTCAGCTTTTGTAGATGCTCCTATCTGTTAGTGGACTTCCTTGCATGCTGGAGTCACACTCATTTTTCAAAACTTCTATGAGGTCTAGATGGAGTTAATCTTTTCCTTGAAACTAGAAAAACATGTGACCCAGGAGAATAAGTGAAACTTTATTAGAATAAAGCTTCTTTCTGTACCCAGAAGTTACCTTGTATACTTAACTGGTTAGTACACAACCCTCTGCCTCAATGAGGCGTGAAACTCTTGCGTGTCCCTTTGGTGGCTGTTTGACATTTTTCAGCAAGGCTATATCTTTCGATCAACCTGACATGCCGTGTCAACCTTCAAATTAGAAAAACACACTGATGTATAAACAATTAAGTTGTTTGTAACCTGTTGCTACTTCTTGGTTGAAACTAGACATGATGGCAGTGACCCACTCTGTTGTGGCAGTGGTTTTGGAGTAAGTGATCAGCAGCTCCTTAGGCAAATTGACACAGTACAGCCAGGAGTGGTGAGGGATAGAGAAAGGGGCAACACCTATTTGAAGTCAGAAAGGACTAAGGGAGGATACAGAATTCCACCACAAGTGGTCCACTGAAGATATTCCTAAATGTGGATAATAGCCACCTTCCATGGGGCCATTCAGAGCATGGTTCCATGATAACTTCAGCAAATCTAAGTTATTACCACTGCAGTCTAGTTCCTCCTTCATAGAGTCATAGAATCATAGAATGGTTAGGGTTGGAAGGGACCTCAAAGATCATCTAGTTCCAACCACCCTGTCATGGGCAGGGACACCTTCCACTACATCAGGTTGCTCAAAGTCTCATCCAGCCTGGCCTTGAACACTTCCAGGAATGGGGCATCCACAACTTCTCTGGGCAACATGTTCCAGTGCCTCACCACCCTCAGAGTGAAAAATTTCTTCTTTATATCTGATCTAAATCTGCCCTATTTCAGTTTAAATCCATTACCCCTTGTCCTATAACTACATGCCCTTGTAAAAAGTCCCTCCCCAGCTTTCCTGTAGGCCTCCTTTAAGTACTGGAAGGCTGCAATAAGGTCACCCTGGAGCCTTCTCTTCTCCGGGCTGAACAGCCCCAACTCTCTCAGCCTGTCTTCATAGAAGGGGTGCTCCAGCCCTCGGATCATCTTCTTGGCCCTCCTCTGGACTTACTCCAGGAGCTCCATGTCCTTCTTGTGTTGGGGACTCCAGAGCTGAACACAGTATTCCAGGTGGGGTCTCACGAGAGCAGAGTAGAGGGGCAGAATGACCTCCCTCAACCTGCTGGCCACGCTTCTTTAGATGCAGCCCAGGACACGATTGGCTTTCTGGGCTGCAAGCGCACATTGCCAATTCACGTTGAGCATCTCATCAACCAGCACTCCCAAATCCTTTTCCTCAGGGCTGCTCTCAATCCATTGTCTGCCCAGCCTGTACTTGTGCTTGGGATTACCCCAACCCACGTGCAGGATCTTGCACTTGGCCTTGTTGAACTTCATTAGGTTCTCACAAGCCCATCTCTCCAGCCTGTCAAGGTCCCTCTGGATGGCATCCCTTCCCTCCAGCATGTCCACAACTCCACACAGCATAGTGACGTCAGCAAGCTTGCTGAGCGTGCACTCAATCCCACTGTCCATGTCGCCAACAAAGATGTTAAATAGCACCAGCCCCAGTACTGACCCCTCAGGAACACCAGTCGTCACTGGCCTCCACTTAGACATTGAACCATTGACCACAACTCTTTGAGTGCGACCATCCAGCCAATTCCTTATCCACCGAGTGGTCCATCCGTCAAATCCATGTCTTTCCAGTTTAGAGACAAGGATGTCATGTGGGACAGTATCAAATGCTTTGGACGAGTCCAGGTAGATGATGTCAGTTGCACTTCCCTTATCCATCAATGCTGTAACCTCATCATAGAAGGCCACCAAATTAGTCAGGCAGGATTTGCCCTTAGTGAAGCCATGTTGGCTGTCACCAATCGTCTCCTTATTTTCTATGTGCCTTAGCATAGTCACCAGGAGGATCTGCTCCATGATCTTGCCGGGCATAGAGGTGAGACTGACTGGCCTGTAGATCCCTGGGTCTTCTTTTTCCCCTTTTTAAGGATGGGGGCTATGTTTCCCCTTTTCCAGCCAGTGAGAACTTCACCAGACTGCTATGACTTCTGAAATATGATGGATAGCGGCTTAGCAACTTCATCCGCCAGTTCCCTCAGGACTCGCGGATGCACCTCATCAGGTCCCATGGACTTGTCCACCTTCAGGTTCTTTAGACGGTCTCAAACCTGATCTTCTCCTCCAGTGGGCCTGCACTGGGTACCAGCTTGGAGAGCTGATTCGGCAGAACACTAACCTGGCAAACCAGATTTACCTGCAGCCACATCGCAACTTAAATGACAGCTTTGTCAACCCACTTGCAGGCATGTCACCTGCACAATACAATATGGGGATGCACTGCTGGGCATTGAGTGAATGCTGGAACCATTGCCACTCTGGCTGAAACCTTCACACACAACCATGGAGCTGAAACTGTCTCTCATATCTCTTTTTTAAATAACACTTGTATAGCCTTTTCCACAGAGCAATGTTGGTGGAAATTTTAAATCTGACCTACCAAGTACACTCAAAAAGTGTAATTCCATCGAATCTGAAAGAAGATGCAACAATCTCTTTATGTGTCTTCGTTATAAAGTTAATATGGGATTAAAATATATGTCAATTTGTCCTAAAACAAATAATCTTAGAGCTGAGTCTGAGTGATCCCTGAAGAATTTTAGGGTTGTATTAAGATAAACATTTTATTAGAAATTAAACCAAAAGAATATAAGGGAAACCACTTTTTCTTACTTGACTGAAGGAATTATATCTAATGCCCTGATCGAAGAGGTCTATAAGATGGGATGTGATGAGTTCTTGCCACAAGACAAAGAGAGAAATGAAACAATGACCTAGGCTAGAGATTCACTTCTCTAGGGAGCAGCTGTAAGCACATTGATTCATGCTCTTGGGTATGAATCTCTGCAAATCACTAGAGATAAATCCAGGTTTTGTGATCTGTTGGAATAAATACGTCGTATAAATATTTTCAAGTTATCTAGCCCTTTTTTTTTTTTAAATAAAAAAGAGTATTCACAGTTTCTGAAAAGATTTGCTGAGTTGAAGAGTGAATGACTGAATGCAAAAAAGAGGATGGGAATGAGGCATTGTAGTAAGAAAAAGCACCAGAACTCTTCTAATTTTCAGAGATAAACTGTGTTGATGCCGCTTTACTATCCATTTCCCAGTAACCCAATGTAATTTTGTTAGTCCTAATATGTTTTGCTACTAAATCTAGCCATTCTTGACATTGATTTCAGTGCAATTTGGGTAATAGGTCAAGTAAAGTGGTGCTTATTGACTGCTGATTGTATACGTTTTTCCACCTGAAGTGTTATTGTTAATTGACATGCTCTTTCATTTTCCTGAGATCATTTTCACTCTATTTGAATAACTGCCTGAAATTCTCCCTTTGTAAACTAGGTCGCTTTTATGGCAAATATCAAATATAGTTTTGAAAATCGGATAAATAGCAGACACTAATTCATTCCTTCAACATTAAAATAATCAGATTCAAGCTAGTTTGTCAAACATAATTTACCTTTAGTGAGTATATGCTGTCTGCCCCTAACTAAATCACCCATTTCTAAATGTCTTGTAATCTTGTCCCATACCATTATTTCTAGTAATATTCTTGAAAAAGAATTCTGGCTAACACTAATGGCCTGAAGTTTTCTGAATAATTCTTTTTGTCTTGATACACTGCAGAATGTTCTACCTCCATTCCTAGGTGATTACAGATCTTATATTGCCAGACTCTTTATCTCAGTTCTTGGAGATTACAGAATTGTAAGAAAGGCTATTGAATTATAGCCTGTTGCTTTCCTTTATGAAGCTTTTTTCTTATATTTCAAGGGTTGCCTTCAAAAGTTATTTTTATGATTGTGAGTGTGGTGATCTGGATAGTACTAACTTTTCTGACGTCAGGGATGTATGCCTAGATTCCTTCAGCTGACGAGAGCAAATTGGCTGAAGTAACACATCAGAAAGAAACCCAAACATCATTTTAAACAGTGGCATCCTGATTTCTGCATTGATGAACTAGCGGATAATACAAGCTTCCTCTTGTTCTTCTATTGAGTAGTCCAGTGTTGATCTCCCTATGATCCCACTTGTTTGGTTTAATTGGTTCCAAATGTGTGTTTCTCCGTTTCTAAGGTCTCAAATGGCTGTACAAAGACAGTAATAAAGACCCGATGAAAAATTTCCTTTCTTGAACTATATTATTGGATATGTCTTCCTCCAGATCCACTGAAATAATGACTACTTTTTGTCATCCACACAACCAATCTCCTTTCCCAGCTCTTCCCACAGTACCCTATGACTCTTGTGTTCCCTCTGTGTACTGGGATCCCAGCAGTACTCCTTTCTAGGAGTTACTTCTGGGAATAATGTGATCCAGCCAGGCGTCAAACCTCTTACTGTCTCTCTCGTTCTGTTACCATGAATGTGTTGACTTCATTAAAGCTGCATATATTGCAAAACATATTTTTAGATCTATGAGGTCCGTCACTGCTCTTGGCAAAGTCTGGAAATGCTTCCCAGAGTCCACACCACAAGGGAACCACCTTCCTGGGTCCTCATGTTTCATGCACAGCCTTCAGAGGGCACGCAGCTGCCTCAAGCCTAGTGAAAACTCAGGGAAGAGGAGTGGTACCCAGTGCTCTAGAAGAGGTTCCTAAACCAAGAGGTAGCTATTTAAATCTCTCAGCCTTAAATGACTGTGAACACTGTGTTGTTTCAGTGCAAAGTCCAGGCTAGTTGCTTTAAAACAGTGATGAAAACAATCTCATCCTACTGGTAATTCCGTCCCCAAGTTTTTATTCTACTGCAAGGCATATGTCATGAATTGTGTAGTTACTCTGTGCTTATAGTTCATTACACCAAGGTCTCAGGCACAACAAATATGCTCTGCAGGCATCCTACATTCTTCTTTGTGATTCCTCATCGTCTTGCTCTACTTTCCTTGGGCCAGCTGAGTACATGAGAATAACATACAGCATACAGACACCTCTATGTGGACTTCTCTAAAGGCGATTTGCACAGGTGCAGCAGAAAAAACCCTTGGGGGATTTAAGGGGATTGTGATGAAGTTTCAGATAGAAAGAACCCAGTCTGGTTTGTTGAACAAACATTGTTGGTGACAGTCAAGAAAAAAAGGTACTCTGTATTTGTATACACAGTGCACTTGACCCCAAAGTCAATGAATGATATAGAATATTGACTTGCCATGTTATCTTGCAGAAAATTATTATTTACAGTATTAATGAATGAGTGTCCTTTGTGGATCTGATTCAAATTGCAGTTTTATAGAATAGAGGAAAATTTCCTCATCCTGAGATATAACAAAAACAACTTCATATCCACTCCTTGCAGAAATCTCTATCATGTTACACAAGCTAATATGTAAATGTTTGAAAGGTATGTTTCTTTGTCACTGTATATACATATAAATTATTTCTATTATTTTCTTCCTATGTGTATCTGAAAGCAAAAGTATATGCTGTATAATATTATATATATATAAGATTTCTAGTGATTAAATTCATTTCAGACATCGAATTCAAGCTAAGCAAAATGTCAAACTTTGTTTACTATTCTCGTACTTATCTTTTCTTTTAATATCCTGTCTTGGTTCTCTAGTTATAACGTAGATGCACCTAAAGTTTGCTAGAAACATTTGCCATTAGCTTCTTCTAAAAAAATTAAATTTGAGGATAATCCTACCTCCAGAGCTTATTCTGTTCCTGGCCATTGACTGTGACAGTGAAAGGCTCATCTGAAAGCAGTGGAGCATCCCATCTAAAAGCATAAAACATATTACATTTCATGAAAAAGCTAATTCAGATTGTTTAATTCTGGTAATATTGCCTCTGTCACCTTCAAAATCAAAATGTTCTTTCCTGTTATTATAAAGAAAACAACCAAATTGCTTAAAAACCCATTTGAATACTCAGCTGCCTTATGTTGCATACTAATTTGATTAAAAATGCTTGTGCCTCACCAGCATTTTTTACATAAAACACACTGGTAAATTTAACAAAGAAATATAAACGTATTTTAGTAATTTTGATAATGGAGAACGCAGTAGCGTCCACAATACCCCTGGTCCGAACAAAGATCTCAATGCAGTATTGGAAGATGCTAAACTGAATGTCTTGCTGTATTTGTTTGCTCAATGCTTTGGGCACTGTGCCAACCTCATTGCTAATAACTGCATTAGTCAAGTGTATCCAAATTATTACAACACAGCGTCCATCCCAGTTATTGCTGTTGAAGCATTTTCTGAATCTTCACATCACTAGAAACATTTATTTGAGGGGAGAGCTTTGCATAAATTCAGGACAATTTTAATTTTAGACAGAAAATCTTAACGTCTTTGCAAGTTGCTTGTATAACTAGGTTTTCCTAGAAACAATAATTAAGAAGTAATTGCACTACTTTTGTTTACCTATTATGAACACCTTGCCTAAAGTGGGGAGCTGCTTTGGCAATAGAATGAAGAAAAAAGGAGCCAGAAAACAGGATTCACTATATTTATTTTTCAGCTGATAGAAATAAGTATTGTCAATAAGCATCTCACTTTCTTCTGTCTTCCCTCTACCAGCTTAATTCCTTAATTCTTGATCTAGATGATGATGTTGCAATAAGTCTTTGTGGATTTCTATTTATCATGCTTTTATAAGAGAGATGGCAGATGGTGTATATTTTAATCTTTTCTCTTCTAGAGGAGATCTTCCTCCTAGTGCAGAGACGTCCAGTCTTTCTCACCATAGCAACCCTTGTGCTAAAGTATGTCTGCAAGCTACAAAACATGAAGCTTCCCATGTTCCCACCTTTTCATTTCAGGATAGCTCAGATCAAGGTAATCGGATGGGGTCTGAAACACCTGAGTAATATTGACCTCTGCAGCCCTTGCTGGCTCACTTCTCACAGCTGGCTTTTTGCATCACTCTGCAATTTCCAGCTCAGCATAGCCCTGGTCATGAGGTACAGTTCTGACAGGAGAGATACATTTGGATTGCTTGATAGCTACATGTCGTTCAAGAGATGAAGTCTGATTATTCCTGTTATATACAGCTGGGCTGGTAAGGCAAAGAAATCACCCTCCTTGGTTTGGAATTGGTGTTTTCCTTTTCTTACACTCGACAGCAGTATTTTCTAAAATTATCTAGCCCCACCACATTAGTGATATGTCTTAAGCTTTTATTCTCGTTGTCCTTAAGCTTTTACTCTGGACACTAGGTCCATCAGTGGTCTGTATTTTATGAACCCCCGGGCTGGTAGTGAAAATTCCAGCCTCTTGTACCAGAGCGTATGACTGAGTTTGTTGTACCCAGTAGTTTTGTCTGGTACACTGTATTGTCCATAAAAGCATATATTATCATGCCATGAAAGTCTAAATGATCATCTGCTAAACTTGGTTAGAAGCAGGAAGTTGCAATATTTTAAAAAATACATGACATTATGTTGAAAAGCAAAAATATCTAAATTTTCTGTGAAAGAAAATTTTTTAAAGCCATTGACTTTGAAATTCTAACATTTTTCTGTTTCATCATATGAAAAACGTATTTTGACGTAGACAATATATCGCAATGCTGCATTTAGAATTTGTTATTATATTAAATGTGGTATGTTCAGGTCAATGTTTCATACACTGCACTAACTCATAATTAATTTAAGAAACCATAGAGACAATGAAACTTTCATAAATCATCAAAATTTAATGAGAAAGTAGAAATGGCTTTTGGAAATAGCTTCCTGTAGAAAAAAAAATCCTGTAATACAATGAAATCTTGGAAGAATTCTCCTTTGGTGGAAAACAGAAATTTTAAATGTTCTGCCTCTATCTTTAATAACTGCCAAATACACATTTTTGCTGCTTTTAATAGTTGATTTTATGGTGAAAATATAAATAACAAAATGTTGTAGAAACATAAGCCGCTGCCTTCTGTATCAGCTCCAGAACAACATTTTCGGGAAAGATTTCCTCTTTGCCTCACTAGAATCAGTACAAAATTACAAGTTTTAATTGCGGACTACCATACACATGTTTCCTCAAGAATAAAGTAGTTCTGGTTTTTGACACAAGAACAAGTTATTGTCCATCAACTGCAGAATCGTAACTGTCTGTGTGCATAGTTCTGCAAAGAGCAGCAGGTACCAGCAGTATGGTAAATTATCCTACTATGAGTGAGGGATAAGTGATTTCCCAGTCAGGTATGGATGCACCTGCAACATGGATAGAGGGAGAGCATTTATGCAGATACGCAAACCATTTAATTAGAGGCATAAATACCATGTCTTGTGATGCTACTAATAGGTCTATATAGGCTTTAAAGCTACACCACGGTATTTCGGTGCCTGCCTCATATTACCTCGCATTGAGCACATATTACAGAGTAAAAAAATGCACAGTGACTAAATGACAGAGGAGCTGATGCATGGTAACCTTTTCATGTGTCAAAGCCCTCTGACAACTTGAGTTTTACATAAGCTTTTGGATTTTTTACATTAAATCATCAATCTGCCAATGTTGTTCCCAAGTCAAAAAATTGTGCTGTTGAACGATCAGAGACTTATTTTATTTGGGCAAGAGCGAACATTTCTGGAAGTTTCTTAGATTTTTGTAAGACTTTGGGGAAAGCATTAAAGGTGGAGCTGTTTTATCATGAAGAACAGCTAACTGAGCTTTGTTTTGTATCATATTGTACTGTGGTGATGCCATTGATACATGCATTTTTGAGAACAGGTGCTCATTCAACAAGAGCTTGGTTTCCTGTAATAGCTTCCCTGAGCAACCTGAAGTTCTGTATGTATGCTTCTTTAACTCTTTAAATATAGTCTGCCTGGTTTATTTGTACATGGTCAGAAATGTCACATTAACTAAGGCAGCCATACACTTTTAAGTTCTCTGAAGCACTGGTAGTGCGCATACTCCCCAATGTCAGTGTGTATCTACTCAAATGTGTATGTACTCAAATGTACTGGGAAGGCAGGCAGCAATGATAGCTGTTGTATCACAGATCAGATCTGAGACACACAGGTAGAATGTAGATAACCAGCTTGCTTTCATGGCAACATTTTGACATTAATTGAGAGGCTTGACTTTACTTTCTACTATTTGGAAGATGCTATACCCACCAGATATTTCAAATTGCCTTTTTTTTTTTTTTTTTTATAGGGGAGGAACAAAGGCTTACTCTCCTACTGCCATGTGGAGTGGCTATAAAGGCGATTATCTTTGATTTCATTAGTCAATATTTTGTGAATGTATTTTCTTCCTAGAAAGGAGATGTTGTGAAGAACAACACACACCATGAAGAAAGAGATAAGCCTATATCTCCTTGCAAAATTATTTCACCCGCTATGCTTCTGACATATCTATACAGGAATACATAGGAGAATGAAGGCGAGTTAATTAAAGATAGTGAATCAATGTACATAAGATAAAATATGTTCCTCTTTCCTTCCTTATCCATTTTCTTCTATTTAGATGCAAGGTGATCAAAGTATAGCAAACAAGCCATTAAGAGAATCTCTACGGTACGTTAAAGATCTTTAGCTACTCTGAACCTCTGTGTGAAAGCCAGTTTCCTGCAGCCATAATTTCCTTTCAGAATTAAATGAAGAGACAGTTCTGGTTCAGAATTAGAGCTAGAATGCTGTAATTTTCTAAAGTATTGCCCGTGATCATTAAAAGTACTGTCAGCCACTGAATAGTGACTGACAATCAGTTCAGTGAAGTCCGGCTGCTGCTTTAAGTCTGGTATTGGAACACGCGATCTGGGACACTGGGGCAGCTATCCTGCAAGGATATTTTATTAAATTAACAGTAGTGAATGGTGCATAAAATTGTCACTAAGATAAATTTATTATAGTATGATTTTATTCTCACATTATTCTGTATGGGGTGCTACCCCAACAGAGTTTCCAATTCAGTAGTATGCCTGAAGCCAGGGGTTTTATCAGCAGTGTGTCAAAGGGTGTCTGGCTCTCATTCATATATAATTTACTCTTATTACATGAGATATTTCTATTTTTCTGCACTAACAGTTGTATATTTTCTAATGAAGGTTTAACTCAACTGGGAACCAGGGTATAAATAGAGTTTTAGTATTTTGTGCCAAATATGGATTTTTTGTCTTCCTGTTAGTTATGGATTGTGAGTGTATTATTGCTGAAGGAAAATTTTAGGGGTTTTATTTTTCTTTCATGTATTTATTTATCATTTTATGTAAATTATAGGAACTTTTCAAGTGTTCAAAATGAATTATATCATTTAGAAAAAATGTCTGAGATTATTAAGAGAAATATATGAGACTATCTAGCCTGCCTAGGTCAGCTTTGTGCTTTATTGAACTTGTGAAAGTAACTCTGACAGTATCTTGGTGTTTAGTATTTTCTAGCTGGATCTATGTAAGAGCTAAATAACTGTGTAGGTGCAAGATTCCATAATGATGTTTTCTTCTACCAACAATATTCCCTTCGAAGTTTTGAAATTTCTCAAAAATTTATTAACCTTTCTTGTATTTGTTGGAGCTGCTGTGTTCATTGTGTCTGACTGCAAAATCGTATGTTCCATGCGAAGTGGTTAACAAGTGCTAGTTAGTTGCAGAAATGAGAACTTTTCAGGATTCACATCTACGCTTCAGTCCTTCTTTTTCCGTGTCTCTGGGAAAGCCCTAAGTGAATTGCACGTCTTCCCCAGCTTTTTGGGGAAAGGCAGACAGTTGTAATTGTTGTACACAATGAGCAAGCTTCATGTATGTCCTTCTTGCTACACACACTGCAGCGTTTCAGGATTATGTCATGTAAACTCCTGTGGTGTTGCTTATATTGGTGAGTACAGAGTTGGACCTGGCTATGTTCCAGACTTTATGCCTGAGCTCCATGGTGAAGGTTGCTTTCTGCTCATACTACCAGCTGTTGAAGTATTCTGAGATTACGTCTGAAATTAACAAGTGTTTGTACTTTTTGCCATAATGTACCCTGTCATTATTTATGTATTATCTCTTTTTCTTAGGTACTGATAAGAGAGCAACTCATTGCTTTTGTTCTTTTTCTAGGCTGTTGATCCTTGCAATTCCTCTTTTATAAATGCTGTGATTAACCACTGCTTTTGTTTTAAAGATCACATTGTCAAAAAATAACTTAATTTTTTTTCCCAGGAAATTCTGATGGATCAGCCTGTTGAATCAAAAGTGAGGTTCTGTCTTCTATTTCAGAGATCTTTTAAAATTGTGTAATCTCTGCTGGAAGCATAAAGGAGTTATTCTAATGCCTACAAAACCCCCTCTTCTTCAACATTTTCTGAACAAAAAAAAATTAACTACACTGTTGTAGAACTCCCTCCAAATACAGATCTTTGTTACCTCTTAATCAATATATTATTCTCCTCAATGTACCCATCATTCAATGTACAAATATGTCAATAGTATTGTTTAAGATGGCTGCTTCCTGAAAGTGCGTTACCTTTAAAAGTCCCTTCCAACCTGGACTATCCTATGAATATCAAAAGAGTCTGAGAATGAGCTCAGAAAGCAAATTACGTTTGTGAAAAGTATTCTGAATGAAATAAATATTTAAACAAACTGAGTGTATCTGGTTAAGAAATCTTTTTCCTTGAAAAATGGCAGTTTTTCAGAACTGAATTATTTGTAGGACTTTATTTAGTTTTGATAGGAACACAATCTTAGGGTCTAGAACAGTATTTCTACTCATCTTGAGTTGCTTAAACCTAGTTCCGACCAGGGACTGCAGCATCTATCTCGACTAATTTAGATGAATTTTCTGGAAGTGTATGGTTAGATTTTTCTCATTCTTGTCTGCTGAAGCTGTACTGGCCACTCTGTAGTGCATGAAAATATCCATGCCTGTTCTGAATTAATGCAGAACAGAGAACCTGAGCTTTGATCTTCAATCTTCAGACAAGTGCCATAGCCACCTGGTGGTTGATTCTAATGGCATACATAAGTGAAGTCCTCTGTTAATCTCACTCACTAGTTTTTCAGATATGAAAAACTGAGAAATCTGTGTCACGCTCCTATGAAACGAGAATGTTTGAAATTGGGAAAAAGCTTGTGGCACAGGATTCTCTTCTACATATTTCTAATATTCAGTTCTACTTAAGATCAAAGGCCACCCTTCTTTAAATGTAAATATTATCATATTTTCTTCTGTCTATATATGTATACTTCTAGCAGAAATTAACATTTAAAAATCTTCTCAGTAGCTCTGCAAGTCAAACATTAAAGTTTAAACACTGAAGAGTATCCCTCAGTGCAACTGTTTTTGCTGGAGTGATAAATATAATTTAAAGTAATATATTCAAGTGAACGCTATCGTATAGTGTTGCTATCAATTTTTATATAATGAAAGAGATTAAATGAATCCTTGCTAATGCATTATTGGTATGTGAAGAACAAGAAGAAACAAATCACACACATTTTCCCACTTAATTATTGTGCTAGACACTCATTGTCATATCATTGACCTATTTGGTCATGCCCAAGTTAATCATGCCTGAACCTTTTCCCAGTGGGAAATAAGCTTCTTCACTTCCTGTCTTGCAGGAATATCAACTAAAACTCAGTCACATGTGCCCATAGTCTGATCACTGCAGCCCACCGTAACCGTCGTCTCCAGCAGTGAAACTGCAGTCTGTGGCATGCCCGTGAGAGTCAGTGTCAGAAACCCATCACTTCCTGTGTGCCGTCGTTCAACTCTGTTCCATCACTTACTACATTAAATTATACCGACCTCTGTTTGTAAAAGTGCTCCCCTTTTTTTTTCTTTCCTTTTTTTTTTTTTTTTTTTGTTGTTTGCAGGGAACTGTTTTGTCACACTGAAATAGAGTTTATGTGCAGTGACAGCCTAATAAGCCAGCAACTTTAGTCGCTTATTAAAGTCAAGCATGTGTCTTTGTTTCATGTTGCTAATGATGTGGAACCGTCGAGGCCTGAGTATATTTCGTCTGGACGGTGTGGGAGCGAATGCTGAGAGCTCATTACTTGGCTCCCCATTGGAATCCTGCAGGCTTCTGCTCATTGAGGAGACTGTGGGGGCTTTGACAGAATTATTATACTGAATATTTTTAGACTCATTAA
The DNA here is from genome assembly GCF_009769465.1 of Tauraco erythrolophus. Taxonomy (NCBI): domain Eukaryota; kingdom Metazoa; phylum Chordata; class Aves; order Musophagiformes; family Musophagidae; genus Tauraco; species Tauraco erythrolophus. Next base: position 56,750,352 of record NC_141467.1, on the reverse strand, counting down.
CTATATCACCAAAGCAAAACATCTCTTCCTTAGATGCAAATGGCTGCAGCTACTGTGGCTTTGCTTTAGTTATTGCAGAAAAAAGGATGAAGCTTGAAAACAACTTAGGGAAAGGATTTTCATGCCCGAATGTTTGAATTTGTAACTTATATTGGGAATATGTAAGCCTTTTTTACCACATTTAAGCCACTCGTGTCTAAGTGCCATTTAAAAATGCATATATTCAGTTTCATGTAGTAAGCGGTGCTCCATCTTGTAAATTTAGAAAGTGCTATTGAAGTACACAGCAAAATAGGAGCTTTTGGAATTCCAGAATGAGAAGATTTAAATGTAACAAGTTTGTGTTAAAATAATTATAGATGCTTGAGCAAAGCCTTCAAAGGTAAAGAAATTCAGAGTTAAGGCTAAAAATTCTGACTTTCCTTTAACCTAAGTGCTGGAACATATGTACTGTGCAGTATGAAAAATCACACACTTCTCCAAGCCGTACAACTCCTAACCACAACAGAGTGATTTAAAGATGAAGAGTGAGACAAATTTTTTAGCCTAAGTCTGAATTTCCTTGGTATGATGGGTTTAAGTTAGTTCTTAATATTACTTTATTGTAGCTTTTTGTGGTTTAATTGAGACTTAAGATGTACTTGAAGAAAAATATGAATACCTTAAAATTAATTCTTCAGAGCAAAGGACAGAAAATTGCATTTATGGCTCCATTTGTTGGAAAAGTGAAGTTGGCTGTGAACCGTACATTATTTCATCTTCTATAAAATTATATTTTGATTTCTTGATGGAGGCTTTTTCTATATGTTGTGTACAAGCTTACATTCTATAAATTATGAGCTTGAGTAATTGCCTAAGTATATGCACATTTAAAAAAGCTAGAGATAAGTGATTTTACTCGTAATGTGTGCAAGCTTTCACTAGGATTTTATTCTCTGAAATTATTGTAGGTGAAAAAACAACTGGTTTGATTCCTAAGAAGACATTGCTTTTATTTGTGGTTCATTTCCTGCTGTAGTATTCTCTGACAATGGTGACACCGTCTTTATACATCAAGAAGTTCTTCTTTCCATGACTGCCAGGGATTCTGGAGGGAATACTTCCTATCAGAAACATGTTTCCCTTTGGGATTTCACCATCAGAATAACAGTTCTGATCAGCAGCCCATTAGAAAATGCGTTTGCTTTTTTTCTGAAGCTATGGAAAGGAATAGTTAAAAATCTGACAGATAAGAAAGTTGTACTGAATTGAAGTTAAATACTGTGCACGCAGGAACTTCATGCTGTTCCTCAAGCAGTAATTTCTTAATAGGTTTAAGAGGAGTTTAAGCTCTTTGAGTAAGTGAACAGGGTGGACAGGCAGCATGGGTGCAGTTTCATTCTGAGATCGTGCAATTCTTGTTCTTACCAGTTTGTGGCACAATACTATTTAATTTAGATGTTGGGCAAAGCTTTCAAACTCCACTGCCTCATGCTAGGTACCTAAACTCTTATATTTAAACACCTAGATAATAGTAGCCCTATATTTACTGGGGAAAACTCAGTCTTTCTGAAAGGCAGAATTATAAATATGGATCCCAGTTAGGAACCCAGCTCTAAATCCAATGGCTGTAGTTGACACATTAAGTAATATACTCTTCTTTTAAGCTGCAGATGACTTTTCAAATTCAAATGTAAATACTCTGTCAGAAAAATTCTCACCTGCAGAACCGGTTCACAGTTGTGATTTCAGATGTTTTGCAGTAAAAATAGCCTGAAGCCAACACACCTGTCTAGATACATAGATGATCCACGGGAAATAAAACAGACTTGAGCTGTAGGCATGCAAATGCAATTGTTTCGTTTCCTACAAACAGTATTATAAGCAGATTAGTAGATGTAATAGTACAATAAACAGATGTTCATTATCAGTTATTGTATTTACAAACTTATATTTATCCAAAATTAAAATCACTTTACAATCCCACCATCTTTTTACTTATTCTAGCTATCTTAATGCTTGTGAAGCTGTTCTCTTTATGGTTTTGGGAGAAAAGTTATTGGGTTTTTTGTTTTGTTTTACCTAAAGAGATATGTCCTGCAGTAAAAAAAACGTTGGTAACAAACATGTCTACTCTGTTGGGGAATCTGAATTAAGAGAGTCTTTGTGTTTTATTAAAATGCTTTCTTGAACTATACAATGCAAATGTATCAGATTATATGATAAAATAAACTACCTTTTCTGCATTCCTAGTGTATATATTTCAATGATTTCTGCATTATAAATCTTGCTATAACCAACAACATGCAGATTTTTAGTTATTGACCTTTTACTTATTATGTAGTTGCCAAAAACTGGCTTTCCTAGACTACTGGCCAGGTTCAAAGCTTTCTACTCATATGGAGTTTCAGCATATATTTAAAATTTCTGCATTACTTTGCTATCTATAGCATAATAGCTGACTTGGTAGATGAATGTTATTTTCTCTTGTCTAGCCTCCATAAAATGTAAGAGCTTTGTATTTATACTGAATGTTTGCCTTAGATGAGGTAGTTTTGGCACTGAAGATGTACTTTTCTTCTTGATTTGGACTTACAGTGTATTTTTTTTAAGCATTTCTAAGCTTTTGAAGCACAATGTTTCCCTCTCTGTTTGTGTGCCTAAATTTTCTTCCAAAAGAAAGCAAGGTGCATGTGGCGTGTGCAGGTTTTTGCTTTCTTTTCCTTTCTGCGGAAAGAGAAAACTGATTAAGATGAGCTATAGGTATTGTTACTTCTGCTGTTAAAAGCTGAACCTGTGTCCTAAAAAGCAGAAGAAAAACACACACAGAGGTGGGAGAAAAAGATCACCAAAACCAGACAATTCAGCTTCTGACATTTATACATTCTGTTTTTCAGCACTATCATTGCAACAAAGACTGACAGCATTGCTTTTCAGGCACTTCTGATACATTAAAAAAGACTAAAAAAAAAAAAAAAAAAAAAAGAGGCCAAGGAGAGCTTCTTGGGCTCAAACCCAAATGGTGTTTGTTCTTGACTTCCTCAGCGCCAAGGCTGACTTTGTCAGTACCACTGGCTTGTCCACACTACACAGCACTTGGCCATGGATTTCTGTCCTCTAGACCTCAGCAAGGACTTTGTGGCCTTAAGTGGTCCTTAATATGACATACTACTGCATTTCAGTTTCATTTGGTTGAAATCATGGGAATCCACCAGAGCAGATTTTTAAAACAGTTTTAAAGTGAAGTTATGTTTAATATGCCACAAGATGTGGCACGATGACATGTAAGGATATAAAGCTTTCTGGGAGCAGTCCTTGAAGCGAATCATATGTGGGCTTTGGGCTAGTCTGAAATAAAACCAGAGGGTGAACTAACAGTGTTGATGATCAGTTGTCTAGTGGTAGAGTTTGCTCCATAGTCCTCTGTTTTGCAATGTTGACACATGCTTGTAGTATGGATAAAACTCCCCTCAGTTCACTATTAATTCGGTTTCATGCTACTTAAGACGTTGGTTTTACTGTCTTTTAGGGAGTGTAGGGAATGTGAAATTAAGACTTTGTAGAATTAGATTGAATATTTGTGGCATGGAGAATGGCAGTGGCAGGACAAGGAGACAGGCTAAGGATAGGCAAACGGTGATTTGGGGAAAAAAAAAAAAGAAAAGTGGTCCAGGAGGATACTGGAGTTTTCCAGTACGTCTGAGTCAGTCTACGGAGAAATGAAAGAATCTCTGTCTATTAAGCCCACTCTACTTTCAAAAACTGAGAAGGATTTAAAGATTCCTAAATCGCAGCTGTCATTTGCTCTCAACAACATCTATGAAAATCTTTGGGGTAGTGTTTCATTCCCTTCTAGCTTCATCTCACATGGAATATTGTTATACTCTGCAGAAATAGTCTCCTCCAGAAATACTCTCTTCCACTGCAGATGTTGATCTGTTCACAATGTGAGTCCACCAATACTTTGAAAAAGGTAGGAAAAAGACTATGAACCATATAAATAAGACTGTGTCATAATACATGGGATCTTAAATTAACATTGCAAAAGCAACTGTAAGTCTGGCATTTCCTAATTTCTGAACATTTTTCTTTCCTTTTTCTTCTTTTAAGGTAATTGTCTGTGATTATAAAGGCATTAACGAGATTCCTTTTTGCATCTTTCATTTATCTGGTAATCAGGAACATAATACTGAATCTATTTGTGTAATTGTGACTGCTAAGACTCCTGGAAATCAAGATAGGTGGAATCTGCCAACTAACTCATGGTTACCAAAGTCACTGACTCAGGTCATTAATGGTTTAAGTACCTCCTCATTAAAATAGTTTAACCAAAGATGTATTTTCTGTCCTTTCTGTCTGTTTATTACTGCTGTAGGCTTTTATCTAGGAAAACTGCTATTTAAAATGGTTTATAGAGACTGCATTTCAAAGAAGGATTGCAAAGCCCTACGTTCTTGACAAATATAGTGAAAATCAATCTGAAGCTTACATGCTAGCAATGGCTGCCTTCTTTTCATACATACTTGAATTTTCATCGGTTCTTGAGAATTTTTCATGAGTTCGGAAAAGATGACTGTACATTTGTAATCCTTGCTGAGAACAAAAGCGAACATAGACACCAGTTTTAAGGTAGACTTCATTAAATACATACATCTGTGGAAGCAGTGTTCAACAATTTTTGTTGGCTCTTTCTATTTTAATGCTTTCTATTTAATATATTTGCCTTGTAAATATAACACCTGTATAATAAGGGCTGTAGTTGGCATATATAAAACCTTTTTGATCAAATAATGAACAAGATGATTTGATTTAAGAAATACACTTCACTAAGTGATAGTAACAAATAAGTGAAAATCTGCCAGCAACATTAATGAAACAAAAAAAATGAGGTGACTGTTTAACATCTTGGCTTCGATTAATTTCCTGTTTTCAGTGCAATCCTGCTCAGAGTTGGAAAGAGATGATGAATTCCCTGTACTAGGCTGGGGCCAGTTACTCCAGCACGGTTCCTCTGGGCACAATGCCTGGGTTCTAGGTAGCCTGAGTGTGCCCATGTGGCCCTCCATAACAGTGACTGTGGTCGCAGTTCTGCGGCAGAGGCTCTGCTGGCTTACAGCAGAGCCGGACACTTGATACCTGAGGGTCCTGAGGTGTTCCCCGAAACCTGGGGCACAGGTCTTGAGGCCTTGTGCCATTGGGGCCAAGGATGTTTTAAAAGTCTGCAACTTCAGGGCAGTCAGCCTCGTCAGCGTTAATAGGCTCCCTGTTGTGGTGCTAAGGGATGAGGTGTGGATATATCTGGGATAGAGCCTGGCCTCCTAGGACTTCCAGTTTCCTTGCTGCAACAGAAAAATGACAAATCCTAGGGGCCATTGCAGTTGCTGAGCAAATTTGACTTTAATTGCTGTTAGTTTCACTATAGCATTGTTGCTTTGGGGTTTTTACTTTTCTCATAAATTGAAAACATGGTGATTGTCTTTGACTGTCTTCACTATTCACTTCACTGTTTGGGTCTTCCTCTTTCCCTGAAAGTAGGGTGTGAAATACAAGATTCATCTGTGGTTGTTTCAGGCTTTGTCCGTGCTCTGGAACAAGGGCACACCCAGCTCTGATTTGTGGGTGCGCATCCTGGCTATTTCCCCGTCATCAGCACATCAGCCATATGAGGGCCCTGAACTTCATTGTGCTGGAAACTGCTGCATGAAGACAGAGAGGAAAATGTGTTGTGCTTCTGTGAGGGGACCAGGGCAGTGCCAAGTAGCACTCATAGCCTGCCAGTGAAAAATAAGTAGATGAATCTTACAATTGCTGCTTCCAGGAAACAGGAATGCCCACAAATAATTTTTTTCCTTTAGAAATGGATAAAGTGGCTGGAAATCTCGTAATGTATCAGGAAATGAAAGTTATTTAACTTCTGCATTGAATGTGTAAGTGACTAGCAGAATATGAACCTGTGATTGAAGTTTTATTAGGGACTATACCAGAGATCTTATAATAAGGTACTGCTGTATCGTTATGAAATATAATAAATAATTTATAATAGTATTGCAATCTAATTGATGGCTGATGACCTCTGGATGCTGTTGAGGAGAAAAAGTGAGGCAAGTATGATATGCACACGGAAACAACAGAAATCAGCTTGAGTAAAAGTTTAGAAGTAAAAGCATGGAGAATTGTGAAAGAACATTTTGAGCAATGAAATTACTAAATAAAGATAAAATCATGAAATCTGGGAGTGCATAAAGTAGTCTCTCCTTGCCTGTGAAAACAGCACTGTTGAAACCTATACTGTTGCACTTGACTCAGTGCTGGTTACCAGCATAGTATATTGTTATTAACCATCTTGTGTGCCATACCACTCAAAGTTCTTTGTGGTCCACATCCTTTTGAATCTGTCCTGTTATCTGTGGCAGTTTTGTTGAAGGAAAACAATTTCAGTTTGTTTGAATACACAGTTTTTCTTTATTCCATTGATTCTTAGAATATTCTACCCTATTTAAAGTCCATGCAGATACCAGAAGAGACAAACTACACTTTGAAATTCAGACAGTAAATGCAATAGCAGACTATCTGCTTACTGACTGAGCTCTCTAAATTTGAAGGGGGGAAGGTATTGTGGAGTATCGAAGAGCAGCTAGAGCAAAAGTTAAGAGATGTTTTGTTCGTTTGTTTGCTTACTTGTACACTTTAAAGAGTTACTACAAATAATGTATTTGGTATTTTTTCCAATTATATTCTTTCCATATTTTTGTTTATTTATGAAATATTGAGGTGGGAGTATTGCAGATTGAAATAGAGCTTCACTGTCAAAGTGAACAATTCTTATTCCTGCCTTCTCAGACGCATTCTTTCTTATTTCTTGTTCTTCTTTCTCTTGCTCTTCATTTTCTTCATCTTCTTCCTTTCTTTCGTCTTTTTTCTTCTGAGAACTGGAAGAAGGATGTACAACAAATCAGTGCTTTTGGAATGTCGTTCAAACTTCTCTTTTACATTAGGTCCTAACCTATCCCTATTCTCTGACTCTATCTGGCATCTGTGGTATTTCTTATAATTTGAGACATTTGTATGAATGACTTGTAGTATCTACTGAGTGATTTAATTACTGACAACGTGTGATTTCAGTTAGTCTTTTTCTTCTGCTTACATTGTTCTTCCTACAGAAACGTGGCTGAATCCCTAAGCCCTTCTAAGGACAAAAGGGTTCTGGCAAGGCCTGCAGTATTTTATTACAATTATCTTAATGGCTAGTTAGTATAATATGTATTATGACAGACTGAAGCTAAGTATCTAACTAATAGTAAACTCCATTCTATGAACACCATTTTAATTTCTGCCTTCCCTGTAATATTCATTTTTGCAATACAATGTCTGACTGAAGACAGGCAGATAATGTTGGTGGGAAAATACAGTCAAATCCTAACAAGGACTGCCTGTTTGAATGCTTTGTTCTCAGGTCAGAGAATTAAGCAACCCTTTAGAGGTCTCAGTGAGAATGCTACCAAGAATCATACAGGATAAATGACTGTACTGAGCAGCTGATGCATAGATGTCGTGGTATGGGAATCTCAGCCTGTAAACCTCTAAAGATGCTTATGTTTAGTAAGCAAGACAGGGCATTCTTATGTTGACCTATGGATCAAGCAAGAAGGAAATCATCTGTCTAGCCTAAAGATATAAATCAGAGCTAGAGTCAAAGTCAGGAAGGGGATGACTAGGTTGAAGAATTTTCATAAGATTTCTGAAATAAAATCTCTGATGCTAAATAAGAAGAAAAGGGTGTTTGGTTAGACTGAGAATTTCAAATTCAAGTTAGTTGATGACTTAGACTTCAGTTTATCAGTCTCAAGATATCCCTTTTTCTCTTTATAGTGTAGCTCCTGACCTGTAATACCTTGTAGCCACATATATTTTGCCTCTCTTCCCCTATTTGTTGAAGCTGGACCACCTTCAACCTTCACAGTCCCTTCCTAATCAGATCCTGCCCATGAATTTTATTATTTATGAATTCAGTTCTAATTCTTTATGAAGAGCCTGTGTGCATCTTGCTCTTTCCAAGACACTTTCAACAGGAAGCTCAGGATACTGTTGGCTGTGAAGGTGACATCTAGTCTGCAAAATAAAAGAGGGTTAGAGACTTAGCTTGACCTGCTCCATAGTCATCCGTACTGTATATTTATGGTACCATGTTCTGTTTTGGCTTGTGCTAACTAGCGCTTTCCAAGAGAAGGCCTAACACAAGTCGAGGAATAACATGTAACAGGGACTGCTTCAAGCAGAGAACATGGATGAGACAGGACCGGTTTTAGTTCTCTCAGCACAATACAGTATTCCACCATTATCCCAAGAAGCTTTACCGTATTCGAGGGTATTCAACACCTACTCTCTGTTTCATCTTCATAAGCTGAAACAGAGCCTTCACATTAATTCAGTCGTTCAACTATTAACCCCTCCTCCCCCTAAAATACTATTTGTGTCTTAGGGCAGTCTTGACAGAAGAAGACTGAGAAGTGGTACTGGACTACATAGTATGGACAAAGCCAGCCTGTGCCAGTTAGCCTTACTTCCATAGAATAGTTCCTAGCTCTGTTTATTTAACGATACGGAAGTAGCCCCAGGGGTTGAGAAACAATGTGCATCTCTAAGATGCAGTCAGCCATCAGCGCAGAGGTAACATCTGGCAAGAAGTTATGCACATCTTAATTGGCCAGCTGTTCTTCTGATTGATTCATTGCCTTCCAGGAAGCACAGTTACCTCGCTGTGCTCAAGTTGGCCCTGCAGAATATCCAGCCTCTGGGCTGCCTTGTCTGGCTGGGTGATGTGCAAATCCATGTGGGCGATTCCTATGCAAAGCCTGGCTTTGCTCAGCTGAAGGCCATGTCATTCCTGAAATGGTTAACTGAAAGTCAGGTTTTTGTCACGGCTAAAGGAATGCTGGTGGGGATTCAGTCAAGCATCCAGGAGCATGTGCAACTGTGGAGGTGCCCATTGTATGACCTGAGCTATTGCGATGCATGGTCATGCTGCACAAAGCCTAGGAACAGGCTGGTGACTAACAAACAGCTCTGGTGAGATCACTGCCAGGTGCCAAAGGCCTAGAAATACAAAGGAAATGGTAGTACTGTCTGGTCACAACGAGACGGTTTCTGGCCAGAGAGCAAGATAAGCTTGATTTATGATCCTTTAATTCTCATGGAGTTATAAGGGATAATGAATGTATGTGTCATCTAGAAAAAAAAAAAAAGTCTTCTTTTGAATTTCATTTTACTGTTCTGCAATAATCAGGAGATATTTTATATGAATCAGAAGCAACAGCTTAATATAAATGTTTATCATCATAATGTTTGATGTTCCTTAGTCAAGACAGACAGAGTGTCGTCTCTGTATTCTGCTATATCTACCACAGAAGTATATTTTGGTAATTAATCTTCACGCATTTTGAAGGTAGCAAAGATGAAGCTTATCTTAGACCTCATGATTAAATTGTTTGGGAAAGTAGTGTAACATATTCATATTAATGTTAGTTTATTTGTTTTATTTTTGAGATTACAAGCTCATGAAAAAATTCTCAACAACACTAAACATCAAAAGAGTACTAGTTTACTTTTGAAAAATACGTTAACAATTATACTCCAGAAATCCTTTAGGAGGGGACAGAGGATGAGATATGTATTTTGTTGTGCAATTTCTTCTCTTCAGAGTAAGCAGGAGAATCTGTAAAAGGAATGATTAGAGATTATGGCTGCTTTAACAGGAGAAATTAATGGGAAGATTGAGAATTTCTTCAGAGCAATCTTGTTTACTTGCAGGGTTTTCACAGTTCAGCTTGTGCTGTCTGACATGTTCCTCTAATGGCCTTGTGCAAATACCAAACAAAAGTTGTGAAAAGTTGTAGGCTTCTGCAGACAAGAGGTTTGGAGGCAAAAAAAAAAAAAAAAATTTAAACCTTTGGTTTGGGGTAAGTGCAATTATCTGCACCTTTTTGAGATGTTTCTGTTCATTGCTTTGAGCTCCTGGGGGTGAAATAGCAGTATTTGATTATCAATGTTACTAAATTATATATAGCGAGCCATCTGGATAAGTACAGATATATTTCCCTTGTATAGCAGTAGAAATTGGCAAGTATAAAAATCTTTGAGGAAACAATAACATCACACATATTCTATACCTACCCCTTATCAAACTCTAGGCTGCATTTTCAGGAATCTAATACAGAAACTACACTTTTTGTTTTCAGATTGGTATTACAGTAAGTAGCCACAATAAATTACAGGGTATCAGAAAGATACTCTGATGTTACTCCATTGTCTCTTTTCCTTATTTTTTTCCTGATAGCAGTTAAAAATCATAATACCAGTCTGTCGTTTTTTTCTTCCTCCATTAACTGATGTTTTTGTCTGCATTAACTGATATTTTTAGTAGAAAACTGTAATCTGATTTTTCAGGCTTTTCTTCATTTGTTTTTCAGTGGATCTTAAAAAACAGTTTTCCTTTTCTAAAATTTAACGTTGCTAATCTGCTTACCAAAGCATTAACAACTGGAATAAGGTCAAAAAACAAGTGCATCTTTTCATGTATACTTGCACATCAGCTGAGATTTGTTTTTTTCATGAGGCTTTTACTCGTATTTAAAGTATATCCAGTCTGTTGACAAAAGAGCTTTATTTAAATGAGCTATGTAATCTTTACCAGCAGTCTGTGGAGCAGATTTGACAATAAAGAAATATCTCATTACCTAGGAGCTTTGTATATTGTACAGGTGTAACTTGGTGGTTGAATAGAATAAAAAGATAAATATTAACTGGATTTTGCTAATAAATCTGCCATTCTTACAGCACCAAAATCTGTAGAGTTGTTGTAATTGCTGTTGTTTGAGTTGTAACAATGAATGGAACAGATAAGGCTTATGTCATTTACATAGAATTTAGCATTCACAGTGCACTGTTGAATTAATATGACACACACATTGGATCCTCTGATATAAGATTAGCATCATTTGAAAAAAGAGAAAGTGTTGATTTGGAAGTGACATATTAGTTTCTGTTCAACATGCAATGGTAATTTGCTTAGGTCTGAAAATCATAGTAGGTTACTACCGATAGCAGTGATTGGTAGTTAATGCTACTTCTATTAGTTTCATTTTGGTTTGCTACATTTTGTAGTAAGCTGATGTCTCAAAAGGGACTACTGCAGAACTACAAAGTAATATTATGTTGAATCCTGAATTCAGGTACCCGAAGGTCAGGTATCAGTTCTATCAGTGTCAGTCAAGAGTGGTGTTGAAAGAGTTATATTCACTGAATGTAAAACAGAGTGGTGTTTAGTAAAAGAATCCAGTGAAATAATCTTAGTTTCCTGTACTGCCAACACCACAGAATAACTATGGTTTTAGTTGCCTAACGTAGCAATTAGATGCCTAAAGCCTTTTTCAGATCTAGTCCTGGTTTCAGCAATGTCAGAAATATACCCTTCTCCATGGCACACTATGATTTCAAGTTTCCTCACTGTCTTCAGTTGAATCTGTCATTGCTTATCAGCTCTAGAAATTAAAGACTTAAACTGGATGCCCCTCAAAAAAGAGAGAGCATGAAATTTCCAGTTATCTCTGGAAAGCTGAGTTCAAATGATTTTGTTAACATGCCTGGAGTACAGTGTGGCAGAGATATGAATATAATAAATTTCTACAGGGTTACATTCAGATGCCTTGATATTATCTCATACTTTGTCCTACATTATTCTCTGCCTTCTTCATAGAAATAACCTGATTCACGCTCAGTATATGATTGCAGGTGTACATAAGCTTTCCAAGTGTTTTTGAGAATCAGTGATGTATTATTTTATGATGGTCTTTACTATGACTATCTCTAGCTCATTCTTGTTCACCTGAGCTGAATCCAGCCTATTGTTTACAAAGATTTCCACCCAACTTCATCTTACATCCTGTATGATATTACATTACAAATTGTTTCTTTTGCAGGAGGAAGGGGAGAGATCTTTTTTTCTCTGAATAATCCTATGAGGTTTGTTTAAATGTTGAGATATAGCGCTCCATTTCTCTATGATATAATCATTACTGTCTGCCTTCACATTTTTTAGTTTCTGGATTGCTGTGTGTGTTGCTGATGTCTCAATTGGTTATTGTTAATGTTAAATGGTTTAAGTTCATAATATTTCATCAAAATATGGTATTGATGGTGGGCTGAGTCTAGTGAGACTTCTCGAAAATGCTCTGCCCATCTGTTTCTCTCATCTGCCTCAGCTACCTATGTTTTTCCATTCTTGCTGCTGCTTAGTCCATTTCTTCTTTGTTTCAATATCCACAAATGGTTTTAATCACTTGATAAATAACTCTACCTACTGTAGCTGCAACATCATCTTCAGCTGCTAGTTCTTCTAAATGTCTCAATTTGTATTTCCTTGGATAGTTTTCAGTCTGGAATCACCCTTTCTTCAGAGTAGCTGTGTCTCTAATTCTCTGTAATCAGGGAAATTTCCATTCCTTGAGCCATGTGGCTGAGTTTGCTTCATACTTTTGAGGCTGTTTCTGAAGTAAATTTCAGGAAAGGAAAAGGAAATTTCAGTTGGTACTTGAAGAAGAACTCACAAAATCAGGTTTTTTTCTGGTAAAATAGTATTGCACTGGCACTTAATATTCCATTTTTATGGTCTAGGTTTGGATGTCTGTTACTGTATCCTAGCATAGCTATGTAAAGCCTACATTAGACTATGATGGTTAGAATTACATCAGTTTTGATTAATGGTTGGATTTCTTAATCTCAACTTGGTACCCTTAACACAGACTTCAAAGTTTGATCCAAATATACCTTCCAATTTTCAAAAAGACTTTTTTTCTCTGGGTTCGCTGAGCACCAATAGATGGATATTTATGCTGATACACAGATAGGTGCACTGTCGTCAGTGATGAATCTCATCTTGGACTGAAATAACAGACATCATAGTGAAAATCAAGCTTCACTGCTGTATTCCTGATCTAATATATGACAAACCACTTTGTGAAGATGGTTTATGTACAGGGCAGAGTTATATAGAGATAAGCATTCTTACTTGCTCAGCAAGGCTGGTGCATAAACAATCTGATCAACTGTAAGACCAGTGAGATGTGCTTACAGAGGACCATATTTTTTAAAATTTTGATTGATAAAAATGGAAAAATTTACTAGTGACTATCTGTAGTCGACAGTTTTCCAAAGACTTGCAGTTTTCACCAGATTATTTTTATGAAAATGTCATATCACATACAAAAGTGCTGTCCCCTTTGATATGCGAGTTCCCTTCGCATAATGTATCTAGTAAAGGAAACATGAATATAATTTTGTAACAGGAGCAGAGTAATTATTTTGCCCAGAACATCTCACCAAAAAAGCAACTGCTTGGGCCATCCAAACAAATTCGGCCTGAGGGAAACACCTGCCATGTACATTTTTAGATCAAATGTTTAAAGTTTGGCAAAATTTAAGGAGAATCTTATTTTGAGACAAGCAGCATACTAGTTCTGCCTATAATAATATCTACTATCTTTTATGCGACCCAGAACCTTGCAGTGTTACTGGATCAGACACCTTAGATGTAAGTACGTATTCTAAATGCAGAATGCATTTGTATCATGAATAATTATCATGTTGGAAAACAAAAGGAAATTTTACTCATAGAGGGTCTGATTCTCGCTTTACATTCTCAGATGTAAAATGGTAACAGTTATATTCAGATCAGTTGAATCTCACTAATTAAAAACAACAGAGAGGAGAATTAGGTTTGTAATTGTAACCCAATATAATGCTAGCATGTAGTCATTGGTCAGAACTGGTAATTGAAGCAGTCCAAGTAGTATGTTATCGACCGAGAAAAAGCATCATGACTGAGTTCTACATGCTGTTCACTTTATATTCTTAATGGGGCCACATACCATTTGATGTTTAATCAAGTAAACACTCCTAGTTTTGGATCCATTGTCAAATACGTCTATAATCTGCATTGGTCTAGTCCTGTGCAGCTAGACTGTGTAATAAAAAACAAGCTGCTGGAAATTTTGGGTTCCTGTGAACTGCCAGGCAGAAAAGTAAAAAGTGTTCTGGTCTAAACAAGATACAGTTCCTTCTCTCTGTGTCTGTGGGTTTTTCTTTCAATTTACCTTTTGTTTACTGTATAGAGAATCCAAATATTGTGATAGCATTAATTAATGAGGGCCTGGAAACAATACTACTGGAATAATGATTTAGGCTTGGATAGGCCTCAGCTTCAAATAGTGTCATATGCTTTTTATCCCTGTTTGATCCCTCAAAAGAAATTAAAGATTAAAATATTGGCTTAATTTCAATCATATTACTGCAAATCAGGCATGAATTAAATGAAATATCTTGATTTATCATAAGAAAAAACTTAAAGGTGAGAACAGAGTAAAGTACCCCAAATCAGAAGGTTCCTCTCTAGTAAGATAGCAACTATTTCACACCTCCTTTTCCTAAATTTACACTGATATTATTGATGATATTAGTACCATATATGAACAAGGAATTAAACAAATATAGAGCCATATGCTCCCCTCTGCTGTGAGGCACAGAGGGGAGCCACAACACAAGTAAAGGAGAATAAGAGTGAAGCCCCAAAGTAGCAGAATGGGGAAGGTAATTCCCTGACAACGTCATTCATTCTCCCCAGCACCTCACAAAGGTGCTTCACCAGCAAAGCTCATCACCACCTCCTCATTTGTAGGATGAGGACTGGGAGAAGTCACTTGCTGCAAAAATTGTCCCCTTCAAGCAAAAAAAACCCAAACATACCTCTTGAAAAGCTATTGCTCCTCCTTGCAGGATGGATTTTATTTTGATGCTGCAGAAACTCCTACAGTTCCTTTAAGAGAAGGCTGTTTTGTGGGGACTAGCAGCAGATCTACATCAGCTGCAGCCATGGCAGGTGCAAGAATGACAGAAACAAGGATCCTGGTGCTTCCTTTCCACTTGCATCCCCAAAATCTGGAGCTAGCTTGTCTTTTTTTTCCTTTTTCCTTCAGTCCTGCTCCTACAGCAAAATAAATGTCAGAAACAAAGTGAATCTCGTACAAATATTTGGCTACTGTACGTATTCCTACATCTTGACCACTAGAGATGCTGTTACCTTCTCTGTCAGCATTTGGCTTGATGTGTTGAGAGTACTTGGGAAAACAGTTTATTTCTCAGATAGTGAAAAAAAAAAGCAATGAAAACCAAAAGAGTTAGCAATAATGTCGTGTATGCAACTTGTGCATGCCATGCCTTCTTACGTCTCTCCACGTGATCAAAATTTAAAAGTTAAGGAAAAGCAAATAACCGTATGTCTATTGTGTGACTGGAAAGAGGATCTAAGGGTATTGGTGCCTGTAGGGACAGAGAGATCAGAAAAACCTATGAAATCTACAGGCTGCTTTTGGGCTAGAAGTGCTCTCTAGCTAGGTTACTGAGGACTTTTCTGTTTTAAATTGTTCCCTCAGCTAAAGATCTGCAGTCAATTCATGAGATTGCATGGCTCCTCCTAAGTTGGTGGGTCCATCAGTTTCTTCTAAGCTTGCAGGTAACATTATTTGATCAAGCTGTTGATTTCTCATATACATGTATTTCTGATTGTGTGCATAAATGTTATTTATGTTGCAATTAATATTGTAAAATTAACAAATATTGGGTTTAGGCTCCATTATGCTAGGCACAATAAAATGCATTCAAAATATGAGATGCATTAGATGCAGCGATATTTACAATAGTAACAACAGCCATCAAGGACTTGTAATTTACAAGTGTTTATTCAGTTCTTTGAAATGAGAAACAATAGCGGAGGTTGTATTGGACACCAGCCATTATAAACTGTCAGTTTCTTAATAAATGTTATAGTAGTTTTCAAATAGCCAAACCACGGAATTTTTTAATGCCTTTTGATTCTATCAAAATGAAAAACTGGATAGCCATTCAACTGGATAGCCACTATCCCTTTCACCATTCACTGACGAATCCTTTCACATATGCTTTTAATCACTGTTTTCCTCATCATGACAACATAATATAGCATGATGTTGCATCACGACACAAAATAAAATAAGCTTACAATTATTTTACCTTTTTATGAAAACAAGAATTTTGATAATCCAACAATAGTTTTCTTCTTATTTTGTTTTTCTAGGGCTGAAGCAGAATGTTTTATGAAAATTTCATAAGCATGGTTTGCTTCTCTCTCACCTGCATTCTTTTTTGGACTCCAGAATGGTGTCATGCAACATGAAATTTGAAAATAGTTGGATTAGCAGCAGACCCTCAGAAAGAGATAGATTTCAGGAAAAAAGAATCTTAAGAGGAAAGGAGCAGTGGTACTTAGAAAAGGTTCTTCAAACTGGAAAACATATTCATATTTAGTTTCAGGTTTGGCTGCGATTCAGATTGATATTTTTATATTTTCCCATTGAGTTCCCTCATGTTATTTTTAATATACACTGGCAGGACTCAAAAAAAATATGTACAAAGATCTGTTTTAATACTTTACAGCCTCATTTACAAAGATGCAGAGTACTCACAGCTTCCATAGAATCTAATGGGACTTGTGGAAACTCAGTATCTCTGAAAATCAGGCCATTAATTTTGAAAATGTGCATTAATTACTCTCTAGGCTGTAATAGCTCACTTGATATTACTATAATCTACATTCTTTTGAAAAAGTGTATTTTTCACCTGGTACACTGCGCTTGCTCCTAAAGAGCAGTCATATCTTATCATGTAAAAGCTTCTTTATAACTGATCCAATTATTGACCTGTGGCATTGACCTTAATGAAATGTAATATTTCCAAACGACTGGTACAATCCATTGTGTTAATCTGGTTGACAGGCATACTCTTGAAGGCCTCATGCTAACAATAGCTATGGAATTTATTGAAATAATTGACTTGATGAAACACAAAACCGTGTATTTCCACTAAGCAATAATTTAGGTGGTTTAAATGTCTATTTTCTAAATTGCAACTAGTCTAGAGTACGCAAAATGTCTGCAGAATTTTCCAAAACCCACAACAGTTTTCAAAAACATTCTGTGATGGTAGATTTTCAGATCCCGTTAAAATGTTTTCCTTCTAGACCAAGGCCTGCCACACCTTGTTTATGAGTTGCAAATACTTGAGATTAAGGAAAAACTGATACTAGTCTTAACTCTAGGTTGTAATAATAATTACTGTTAGCAAACAGCAAAAGCCTATACAGTCAGCACTCCCACTTGGAATCATTTCAGTTAGGATCCTTTGCACCACGTGCAGCTCCTAGGATAAGTGTTATCTTTTCTATACGTCTATATAAAATTATTTTTTTAAGTAATGTCACTCTCAGCCGCTGCATTCAGTGCAATTTAGCGCTGTTAGATGCTTTCATGTCACATGGTTATAGCTAGGTAGATTAACAGGAACGTCTATCTGGAAATTTCTTTCCTGTTATTGTTCTCCCTGAGCAGTTGATGGCTAAGTTAATTCTCTTTAGTTTTGTCATGCACTAAAGCACACATTGCCAAGCTATGATAAGCTTTACACAGGGGAAAAAAAAAAAAAAAAAAAAGCCCTGATGTCCATCAAAGTCTTAAACTTGCATTTTAAACTTTGGCCTGACCTGATGTGCCATTCGAAAAGCTTCAAAAGATTATTTTTTTAAGAAAGGTTCAATATGTCCCGAGGCTATCGGTTTTGAGTTAAACTGGGTGAAGTAGAAATATTTTACTCATCAGCTTTGCAGTCACAGAGTTTGCCTCAGCTAGAACAAAACTGCTGAGGCATTTAGAGAAAATTAACCCCCCATCCTGGCAGCCAGATGTGACCGGTTTCTGATGAATGCACATGAGTGGGCTGAAAAACCAAGAGACTGTGAAATTCCTGTCAGGTCCGTACAGCGCAGAATGGGCTATTGACTGCTTTCTATATTTCCCTCCATCATTCTTCTTGAACGCTGCCATTAATTTCCTCTCCTACTCAGGAATTTAATATTTTTTTCCCTTTTTTTTGTGTGTGTTTTTTTATTTTTCCTCCCCCTGCCACCCGCTTCTTGCCTCTTCCCCTGCCTCGAATCCCTGTTCTGGGAAGATGCGGATGCAGGCGCGGGTGCGGCTGGCATCCCGGCGGAGGCTGCGCAGGGTGGTGGCAGCGCGGTGGAGGCGGCACGGCCTCTCCATCCAGGCTGGGCTGGCGAGGATCCAGGCAGCCTCTCAGGAGAACGCTCAGAAAATATTAGCTGTGCAGGTAGGTGATTGCAGGGAAGTCGGAAAGATCATTCTGATCTAGATTGAAAAGCAAATGATGGGTAGTGTGATGAAGCATTAAAACCATATCCCATCAGAGTTTTATAAATTTTTAACCTCTTTAATAAACTGGAATTGCATGAAGGATGAATTCAGTAAGTTAGCACATATACCATGCGTGGGTTGAAAAAAAAGGGCAGATAAGATTTATTTCTCACAAATCTTTGAAAAGATTATTAGAAATACATTGGATATAAATATTTGAAAGATAGAGTGGCATTAGCATTGCTGCTCTGCTGTTTTAGAAAACGTTACTGTGTCCTGTTTTGAGCAAATATTATTTCCTTGGTAAACAATATTGTCATTTTCACCGTTTTCGTATTTAATTTCTTTAGCAGAAGACTATTTTTTAGAAGCATCATACCTTCCTAGGTCATTTATATGATGACTTCCCCTTATTTGTAAAAAAGCAACTTTGAGGGGTTATGAGATTTAAAAATGTTTTCCAACAGTGTACGGTTTTTTATTTTATGACTTGTTCTCTGGATGTATATATTTACTAGGGAAAATTACTACTCTACAGTATAGTTTGAATGTTCTTGTTCTTTTTGTCTTGTGCTATGGTATCATGTTCATATGTCTGAAAAGCCACTTCTTTCAATTTCTTCCCATAGTTAATGACCACAACCAGATGGCGTTTGTGAAGGGTTTTTAAAAGCCTTAAGTGAAAAATTTCTTCAGACTTATTCCTTGCAAAAGAAGTTATGTTTCTGATGCAGCTTTAGTGCAGTATATTTTTATAAACCTTGTTTTCTAGTTTTAAACAGTCAGGCTTTTTTATATGATTATGGAAACAATTTTGTTATATTTTAATATTATATAATTACACTTCACAGTTAATATCTCGTGCATTAAATTAAAAGCTAACTTGAAGAAGTTCTAGAATTCCACTGAACTGTATTGACATCATGATGTTATTTCAGTATCTCCCTAAGAGAAAATTTCAAATTTCCATATATGTTCTTCATTGAGTGGGTCCAGAGGAGGGCCACAAAGATGATCAGAGGGCTGGAGCACCTCTGCTATGAAGACAGGCTGAGAGAGTTCGGGCTGTTCAGCCTGGAGAAGAGAAGGCTCCAGAGTGATCTTATAGCAGCCTTCCAGTACTTCAAGGGGGCCTACAGGAAAGCTGGAGAGGGACTTTTTACAAGGGCGTGTAGTGATAGGACAAGGGGCAATGGATTTAAACTGAAAGAGGGCAGATTTCGATTAGATATAAGGAAGAAATTTTTCACTCAGAGGGTGGTGAGGCAGTGGAACAGGTTGCCCAGAGAAGTTGTGGATTCCCCATCCCTGGAAGTGTTCAAGGCCAGGTTGGATGAGGCTTTGGGCAACCTGGTGTAGTGGAGGGTTTCCCTGTCCATGGCAGGAGGGTTGGAACTAGATGGTCTTTGAAGTCCCTTCCAACCCTAACCATTCTATGATTCTATGATTCTACTTCTGTGAAAGATTTAGAAAATCCTAGTCATATTAAAATCAGAAAGTCAAGAAAAAATAATTAAGATAAAAATATAATCAGATTTTATATTGTATCAATGATTTGTAATCCCAGTTTTATGGAATTTTGGGGGTGTAATATGTGCTAAATATTGCACTAACCTGTGTGGCAGTGAAAACAGGTAAACCAGGAACTACACTTTTTTTCATTCCAATTTCTCATTTAGCATTTTAGAAACTGGAAAATATCCTTTTTAATGTTTGTGGGGGGATAGCTGGGATGATATCTGATCTTTCCTGTGTTCAACTATTTCAGTAGTGAGTGAAGACGATGTGCAGCCTAAAGCTCACGAATAATAATAGCAGTGACATGGAAGCCACAGGTGGCAGCTGATTTCCTCACACATGAATCTTTATGTTAATCTAATGTTGCACACTATTTTAATAGCTGTACTGTGAGCCTCATATACAATTGAACTCTTATGTCTGTAACTAGTCTGTGTTATAATGAATGAGTTTTGCAGAAATCCTTTGCCTTAACATGAATTATTCCATGCATGCTGTTCATGCTGAGAAACTGTGTCTGTAAATCTTGTCACCGTGAATAACTCAACTAACTAGAGATATGCCTAAACTAAGCTTTTAGATGTAATCTCTGGCAACATTTGGGGGTCAGACCTATCTCAGACTTACCAAAGACATCCTTTGGTTCAAAGTCTGGAGAACATTCTGATCCCTATCCACTTTCGCCATCCATAACATCCTTTTGTGATATTCTGATCCTTTTCTGGTGTTCTAATATTCTTGCTATGTTTTTATGCAGTTGGACTGATAATAGCTTACTATTAAAATAGTGACAAAGGAAAGCATATAAAACTGATTGTTCAGCTAAAAGCAGTTACCAAGGTGTACAGAAGAGTATTTCCTTTTAGAAGCATGATATTTTTATAGTTTAGAGGTCTTGGCAGAAATTTATTTACGTACGGACTGGCATCTTTGTTTTATCTGTGTTATTGTCAGATCAGTCTATCCTTCTTGTCAATTAAGTTCTTCTACTGTTGACATTCAGCATAGTGGCATGCACTTCCAAAATAAAAACTGGCAGCTGTTCCTCTCCCTTCCTTTTCTCTCAGCAAGAAATACCCTGAGTTTGTTGTTCCTAGCATCCTGCTCACATTGAAGTGTGAGGATAAGAACCCACAGTGCTGAGCAGTGTACGTGTGCACAGCAAAATGGTGATTCCCGCTCATCAGAGCTTGCATCCCAGCAACTACCTTGACTAGAGCAAACCGGAGCAGGTGAATCACAGAGGAAGAGTGAATTAGTAAGAGGCAGTAGATACAGCACATTGGCTGCCTAAGTGTTTTCTAATATTTTGCAGAAGCCATGACCTGGGTAAGATCCAAAGAGAGACTTAAAAGTAGGTAATGGAGGGGGTTTTGGTCTTTTCACCAGATACTTTTTAACTAGCAACACTCTCCAGTTACAAAGCAGCAATGTTTTGAGAGAATTATGATGTGAAAATCAAGAGCTGCCTCAGACTGAAAGACAGATTTGACCAGTGTCATCATTACTAGTCTACACTACTCAGCCTATTTTTAAAAGTCTAGACTTGCCTTCCAATCGATTCCAATGGTGCAGATAGACCATAATGCCTGTAAGACTTTGTAGTTGAGAAGGAAGAACTGGGCCTATAATAAGAAGGTGACATCGCCAAAGCCGTTAGTGAGGCAGATGTTTCCAGTAACAGGTATTGGAGGAGTTAGTCAACAGCTTTAATAAACACCAAAAAACCCCAAAACCTTAGGAGGGACCCCAGTTAACAGAAAGATGCTTTTGTTAGTGATAATTTGAAAAAAGTAGATGCTTGCAATTAAATCTCCCTGAAAGTTTTAAATTCAGAGGAGAACTTTACAATGATGGCAATCTCCTTTGGTGTCTGGTCTCTCAAATCCATTTCAGAAAGAATGATATGCAGTACCACTCTCAGTTTATGTTAGCACCAAACTTGGTACTGATGCCAGAGATTGGCCATTTGTCATCCACCCTGCTAGCTAAGCACAGCTCTCAGCTCGCTCTTAAGTTGAAGCTTCCCTCCTGGTCACACTGCAAACGGGTGCCCTTGGGCTGAGCGCGCCCTTGGGCTGAGCCAACTGGCTTTGGTGCCTGAACCCTGAACCAGGGTGCCCAAGCTTAGTGCAATGCATGTGGCTAATGTGTCCCCTTTGGGGATGCTGCTGACAGCAGCCTGGCCATAAGATGCTGTCGCATGCCATTACCATCTTAAATGTCCTACGGCCAGAATATCTGCTTTGCCATGATTACACTTAAGGTAGCAAAGGCAGAGTTCCTCATTTACCTCCTTGACTCTCTGTCCAGCCTTACCACCAGCTGTGCATGTTTTTGGTCTGCCTGGCCCTACCCAGCTGCAGCACGCTTCACCAGGGAATCATAACCAGAACACACTGCCTTCTCGATGCACCTCCTTTTGGGTCTCTGTTCTGAGAAAGAAGACCAAAAATCTTTCTTCAATATGTAGCAGAAACGAGTATACGCTTACTGAGCTCACACCATGGTTATGTGGCTGAAGACATGTTAATATTATACAAATATGTTAAAATTGTCCAAAGCATCAACAACATGAGGGTGAATGTGAAGGCAGAATTATGGCAGTCAATCTCTAGTAAATACTAGGCTTTCCCTTTTTTTTATTAAGGGTCATTAATCTATATTGTACATGGTGATATTAATATTTTTTTCTAAAACAAAATGTCATTTTAATTTGTATTAAGCTCCTTTTATTTTCATCAAGCTTTTAAATATATATTTCCTGGTTTTTATCATGATCCTTGAAACCATTTTTCTTTTTAAACATTTAATATTTGCACTGGAAATAGAAATGATCAACTGATTACTTATTGTCAATGTGTTTTGTGAATGTACTTCTGGCAGAAAATGAAATTTTAAAATCAAGCATTTCAATTGTGGCGTTAAAAAAAAAGGATAAAAGATTCTACCATAATGATAGCAAAGAATAAATATTTTAGCAATCAAATCAACTGCTAGAGTAGAGATCAATGACTGAAATGATTTATACTTTCCATTTTGGCTCTTCATCTATTTCATTTTTTGTAGACCAAAGTCCAGGACTGTTTCTTGGGCAAGACTATTTCATCTTCTTATGCTCTACCTTTTTTTCTAACCCATTTCAAGTTTTAAAAATTCTTTTACTGCTGTCTGATTGCAATCAGTGCCAGAATTTGAAAGATTAGAATTGCAGTGCATGAAGTGCACTAGAAGTGCATTAGAAGTGCATGAGCACTGCTCTGCTCGTCTTTCATTCTGGGCAGTTTACATACATGTTTAATGGCTCTGAAAAGAGGATTTGCTTTTATCATGGTAGTCAAAGAAAGTTCCATGAGCTCCACTGTAGATTACACTGACCTTTATGTAAACTTTATTATCTCTATAGTTAAAGGACATCCTATGTGGTAGGAGAGGAGCAAAGACTATTGCTGAAGCTGGTGAGAGGTGTTCTTCAAATAAAAGCTGCATGGAGATCTTTTCTAGTTGGGGTTTGAAGAAATGTGACATAACAATGTGGGGAAAATTTCATCATCACAGTCATACATATTCTATAGTTTGCCTTCTACAATTACTAAATACATTTTTAATCCAGCAGAAAATAATAAAAGTAATCTCTTCAATTTAGAAAACAAATATTAAAATGTAAGACCTTTTCTCCCAAAAGTGTACAGGCAAGGTGTTTGTTACGTTAATGACTTTTGTTTTCTCAATAATGTTTTGGAGTTTCAATGACTTGGCTCTTGAGTAAGTTCAATTAGCTATCTAATTGCAAAAATGATATATGATGGCAGATGTAGCTTTATTTAGGACTGAGGCTGTGCTTTAATCCTGACAGTCTTCAATTTAGTCCATCCTTTTAGGTGATTTATCTTGACTAGTTCTAGTTCTACTAGAACTATTTTGGGGGTCAAAGAGCTAACAAAATGATAGCATCACTGCCAATCTCACTGTAACATTAAAGCATTTCATATATACTTTTTCTGATGGTGGCATGACAAAGGTACCTTTTTAATAAATACGAGATTATTGGCTTAATTTTTTAATAGATCTGCACCTTTGATAGCCATTCACACCAGTGCAAAGTGATATAAAAATACATCATCAGGATTTAGAGTTTCCAAACTTTTAGTTGGTAGCAATTTTATCCGTTTTCATTAGGTGGAAATTACTACAATGGACATAAAGGAATGAAGCATCAACCCATAGACTGTCATCTTGACTGCAGAATGCGGTGATTATTTATACATTTTCCACAGTAAGTTGCTTGATTATCCTGAAATCTTAAAAAATTTCTTGACAAAGCTTTTGTAGTTGTGCATAATTCTACTGTACTGAACTACAGCAGCTTATACTAGAAAAGAATTTTCATCTATTTTATATTGTCTTTATTTGGGCAATTTTGCAGAAGTCAACAGAGAAAGGACTGTTCTTCACTGAGGCTTTGAAACTTTGCTGAATCTACTGCGGGCACCTCAGCAGATACTGCATCACATCAGAGGAAATGTCTTACTGGCTGTGCGAAATCTGTTGTTTTCATGGCACCCTGTTCTACCTCCGTACAGGAAGGAGCCAGTGCAGTTCCACTAAGGCCAGGATCAACTATGATCCTGTGTGTTATTAGCATGGTTTGGCCTTTTGCTTTCTGAAAACCACTCATTCTTAACTTGCTTCTTCGCTGTCAGATGGTAGTCTATTTAAGTACATCTTTTGTTCTCCAACTTATTAACGCAGGTGTGTTATGGTGTCCCTCAGGGCTGACGCTCTTCAAAATCTGTACGTCGCCTCTTTTATTTTTCTCTGTTATGGGTTGAGTTATCACCGTTTATGCTGATTACACTCAGTTGTGTCTTTTTTGCCTGCTGATTTCACTTTAGCAGTCTTGCTGTTTCTGCCTTGTCTTGGAGACATATGGGGTTGGATGACAGATAACTTTGCTTAACAGGACATGGCTACACACCTTTTAATTAGTTCTAAGCCTTTGTATTTAGTCACATTTACTCATAGTAACCATTTAAAATGTGAAGTTCAGTTTTGCTGGTTTTATTATTAATTTATAAAATATTTATTTTGTACAGTTAAAGGGAGGTAAGATCAGCTAGTTTTGCTTCTGCTCATGGGAGTAATGTTTCTGAGTTGAAAAAATTGTTACTTGGTAAATAGGGTTCTAAAGAAGCATGGATATCTGCATCCAATATATAGTTTCTAAAAATCCATGGCTTTCCTCTCAAATGCTTATGAATTTTGGATAATAACATCTGGAATTCTTCAAAATATGATCTCACATAAAGTGATTATTTTTGTGTAGATTTTTCTGGGTTCAGTTGATGACCCTGACAAGCATTCACCAAAACCTTTGAATTTACTTATCATGTTGGTGTAGTGGCAAATGCAGCTGCCATGGATTAGACATGCAAAATGTTTATGACCATTTATTTTGCTGCTGCATAATAAGAGGGACACTTCTAGTGAGATAGTGCAAAATAATCTCAAAATAAGCCAAATTCATAGAAGAAATTAGAACCTGTTTCATTTCTTTTCCTCATTTTCATAGTCTGTGATTTTGCTTATCACATGGCAAAACTCTGATGTCTTTATTCTGACATAATTTCCTTAACCATTTTTGAAGTGAAGTGTATATATCATTTGGCACAACTCAACTGCATTTAGGTTTTTATGCCACTTATGCCTTAGTGCACCAAGCTTCTCATGCTTCACATAAACTCTTTGTTTTTCAAACCATCATGCCCAAAAGCTGATATAACCGCAAACATTTCCTGGCATGCATTGGAACACCTATAGTGGCCTTAACTGACTAATTCTTCTATGACTTCACTTGAAAGTCTCATTATATGAAGTAAATGTGGTATGAAGCAAGTAATTTAGAAATGTGACTGTCACCTAAAAGCTCTAGCGTATAGTAAGAAGATAAAGACATAGAGTTCTGCTAGTTGTCTGTCAATGATGGAAGCTAGAAGATGATCTCTACAAACAAACAAATTTGTCTCGTATTTTCAAGATTTACCTGACCAGGACTGTTGTGGTGAATTATTCAGTTTGTTTGCAGGTTTACATCTTCGATATATAACTTTTGTGCAGAAATATGTACAAGTATGTTGAGTACTAAAAATTGTGATCTAAGAGAAAATGGAAGGATGACATCTACTCTGGGAGATTTATTTTTAAATTTCTTTTAAAAGAAGACTTCTGAAGAGTTACATTTCTTCAGTATTCACCACTGCTTACCGGAATCCATCTCTGTATATTACCAGAGAAGGCCTAATTGTCCACTTTCTTACACTTTCTAACATCTACACACAGAAATGTCTCAATAATTTAAAATACACTAAGAGAAATGTATTGATACTTTTTTTTAATAATGAAACACAAGTTTACAGAATTAAAAGTTTACTGCAAATAACTTGCTATCTGACTTTGATGGTGAGATTACTAGACAAACTTCTTTTCTCATTGAGAAAGAATTATTCTCCCATTAAAGAGAAATAGAATTCAGAAAGGCAGTCTATTAATTCATATTGTTTCCACCTGTAACTCTGATAATTTACATTTGTGGGCCAAATTTTCAAAACTCCAGTCAAATCTGAGGAACTGGCAAGCTTATTATCTCTGCTGCTTTGATTTTCAGCAGGGCTACTCAAACCAGTATGTCTTAAAAGACAAGAAGAGGGAAACTGCATGACTTCCAGCTTCTTAAAAATTGATCCACTGAGTCATGCCACTGCTACAGCAATCTTTAAGCCTCAAATTATTCTCTGTAATCCATGACAGAGAGATCCAGAGTTTAAAACTTGATGGAATAAAAATGTGCTGAAACACTGTATCATGAGTTGAAAAGTTTTGAAAAAATGTTAAAGTCGTTGTGCTTGGTGCCTTTTCCAGAATTTGGAAACTACTGGATTTCTATTTCTTGACGTAGTATAAATTTTACTTTTTTACTTAAATAACTAGAACCTATGTTGAAATGTTTATACAAAATAGGCTGAATTAAGTGTACAGAAATAACTGCAATCCTAACATTTCTAAATTGTGTTGATTTTGTAATCTTAATAATTAAGATCTTTTTTTAAACTTTAAAATTTCCAAGAATATAAACCATTGTATTGACGCTTACCTTGATCATCAGCAGAATTAGTGCCAATACACTTATCTACCACTTTAATTAATGGATGAAATAACAACTGTAGTAGGCTGTCATCTATCCCTTATTGCGTAATTTATTGCTCAGCCTTTTTATCTTACCAAAGTCCCTCCAGCTCATAATCTCTGCTTTTCCCAACCCAGTGTTGGTGCTGAGTCTCATCCCAGATGAATGTCAAACCTTTCTCCTGCACCTGACATGTTCCTAGACTGCTGGCCCAGCCGTTTCTGCTCTTTCTTCAAACTCCTTTTTCAGCCTTAGTCTCTGGCACTACCTATTGATTTCCGTTTTCCTCAGTTCCCTTGTTGCTTCCTCAAGTCTCAGCCTCCATCTTTTTTTTTCCAACCAATGGTCACCTTCCTTCACCTTCCAACCTCTGAGACCTGCCAATTCCAGCCTCTACCATCACTTGACAGACCACTGACTGTTTTCCTTCTCTGCAGCCCAATTTTATCTCCTCATAAGTCCTTTCCAAATCTAACTGTTGCTTCATTTTGGCTTTTGTTGTGTCACATTCAAATCAAGCAATTTCCTTCTCCTCCAGCATCTGCCAGGCAAAATGAAGGCACAGACAAGACACCTCTACTCTAAGGCCCTAGACGCAATCCAAATCACAACAGTCCTGAGATACTACTGCTGAAGAAGCCTTACCTATTACAAGGCTCAAGTTTGTAAAAATGGAGTAGTATTCAGAGATACTGAGTTCAAGCTGACATTTGCCAAGCATGAACAAACTGTGTTTTCAGAGCCTTATGGCTATGAAATTTTGTTGGCAATAATGTATGACCCATTTCTGTCATTTCCAAAATCTGCTAAAGATATTAAACATTTGATCCCAATGCATAAATTTTGGATAAATTGTTTAAAAAAAAATAAAGATATATATAATTGATTCTATAAAAGCAAATGCTTGGCAACTTTCATAATATGCAATGGTGCCAGCCCCACCTGCAGTTCAGAGGATTCTTTCCTATTATGGAAAAATTAGTTGAAATGGTTTAAACACCAGTGATTCAAAATCCAGCAATAACTAATCCAAGTTCTTCCTACCAAAATGTACAGGAATCTTTCATTCTCTTTACAAAACTTAGCTGTCTTGGTTTGAGTAGGTGTGTTATGAGTATCTGGGACAATGCGGAAAAGCACACACACAATCAAAATCTCTCAAAGTATTTTATTATGGTTCTGTGAGAAGATTGTGGGGTTTTCCTTCCAGAGAAGTGTTAACTATTTCTCACCTGTAATGTTGTTTTTCTAAATCATGTTTTGTCCTGATTGGAGCAATAGTAATAAATAGAAGGAAAGCCATAGTTTTCTTTAGCAGTACTGCCTAAATGAGAGAAAACATAGTTTGAATGTACATTATGTTTCTACAACTGTGCTGAGAGATACCTGTATAGCAACAGAGCAAACAACTTTCTAGATAGTTCCATTTAATGTAAAATGCTGTGTTTCTGAGACTTTTATGCTAAAGTAACTGTACATATTTGGTTACTGGTTTAGGGTTAAGGCCAAATTATAGGTAAAACTGAAGCTGATGATGATGATTCTGTAGCTAGTGAATGTCTCTCTTGAGACTTTGGCCAAACATGACAAACATCTCAAAGGTCGAATATCTGGATCATAAGATTCCTTTGTAAACAAAACCAAAACAATTTTGCATGTACTTACTCCTTCAAGAAGCCAATGGTGGTTTTGAATGACAAGCGAATACAGCAATGAGTTGACAAATAAGATGGTTATCGAATTGTTATAGGTCAGCAAGAAAAGGAAATGACACTTCATAGATTTACTTTTCCAGCAATTGAGAGAAGTCATCAATGTATAATTAAGAAAAGTTAAATAAACCCCGTTTTTAGGAAGACAAGATTAACGATAGGATTTATGAAGTTATACTGTTGCCAAATGAGTGAATGCTTAGCTCTGGTTTTATAAGTCAAAATTAAGAAATTAGATTTCTTTATCCAGTACAGTGAGAAAAGAATCAGAGAAATGACATTTTAAATTAATGATTCAACCTTGCAACATCACTTTGGACTATCTGAGGTTTAGTAACCTCCTTCTACCAATTTTATACATATATCAAAACACAGGTTTAATGACGAACTGTTTACATGTTGAAAGCTCCTTTTTGGCAGCTCTTCTGTTTTTGTCGTTACCTGAATTAATTATGGTAGTTCAGAACATCTCTAGTAAACATGCTGATGTATCATAGATTACAAACTCATCTTCTCTTAACCATGGTTGCAAAGTAGATTATTTTATTTAAAGACGGCAGTTTAAAAATTTAGACATTTAATTTAATTATCTTCTCCCAGAAGTATAAGAAGAAATCAGAATCCTAGGGTGAATAGCATTATACTTGCATAAGAAAACTTACATGAGCGTTTTTGCCTCAAACTCAATAATTTTAGTTATAATCACTAACTATGTTTTTGTTTTACAGAACCAGTATGATTTGGAAAAAGAATAAAATTGCTTTTAAAGTACAAAAATAATTATGAACCACTTGAAATGTAATGTCTGTATTTTATTTCTCATCAGAATTCATTAGTGTGTAACATCAATAATTTAGCCCATCATTTGCCAACACTGACTTGGCTCAGTAGTTCAATCATGTAACCCTGTAAACTCACTTTCCATTAAAATGAATGTTGCTGACAAAGGATAACTAAAGAGATACTTCATTTATTAGCTAAAGAGATACTTCATTTATCAACATTTTTAAATTAGGAGTTTGGGACCACAGACACTTAGCTGGATAAATTATTCAAAGGAATCTTTGCACTAGGCCTAAAGATGTTTGTAGAGTCAAATACAATGTTATCCAGAATTATAACTGCCTTTCATTTGTGTAACATGTAATTCACAGTATACTATTCCAGAAACCAACAGAGCCACCTGCAGAGAATCAAATGACCTACCGGAATGAAATCCTGACTGTCGTGTGCAAAATTATAAAATGTGTAATAGTTATTCCGTACTTTGATTGACTCAGTCAAGCATTTCCCACGGAAAACTCCTTACAAGAAACTTCTTGCAACAGGCGCTATAATCTTCCGAAGTTGCATCTGAGATATTAAATGCTTTATGTTATTTTGCTATAAGCAGCTTCTTCAAATCCAGTCATTATCTTCTCCAAACTCATCCTTTAGAAATATTTGGTTTTCAGATGCAATGTCTCAGTTGTTGCTTCTCCAGCCTCTATCCTAGCCACTTATTCTTTCTTACCAGGATACCAACTTCATTTTCTAAAATTCAGTCCTTTTTTTTGCTAACATACTACAACTTAGACAGAAACATTTTTTTTTTCTTTTTTTTTTTTCTTTTTTTTTTAAATAAAGAGCTACCTGAAGCATGTGAGGACAAAATTAGGAATAAAATAAAAACCTCTCATATCACGTCTTTTGCCTGTACCTGTGAAGATAGATCTGGAAACCGAATCCTTCCTGAGGACAAATCAGTAAACATCTGTCACAGGATTGACATAACATGACTGCCATCTGACTGCGTACTCTGGAGGACTGCTGCTAGTGGTACAGAAGGAACCAATTAAGGACATAAGCAGAAAGTGAATAAAAATGTTATAATACCAGTTTGGTGCAAGCCACGACATTAGTGCCCAATTTCCCTTACTGTTTTCTATTCAAGTAGAGTGCATATGGTTTATCTAGAAAGCATTATTGTCTTTATGCCTGCCTCAGACTTTGCATTGGAGGTATTCTTAACCTAGAGACAAGACCCACCTCTCCTTTGAGCAGTGTTCCAAGTAAATCTTGTTACAGTCTCAGTGTTCACAGGCTGTCATAAATACATTCTTATGATACTCCAGGCTGAGGGGTGAGGGATCAAATTTAGGTCTTCATTTTCAAGTGTTCTCATAAGAAGAATTTTTTCCAAAATGAATGGGATATTTCCTGAGCCTGAGCACTGTGATAACTGAGAATGCATGCAGTAGCAGAGCAGAAATCTGTATTTGAGACAAATGAAAAGATGCTACTCTTGGCTAATTCAGGGGACTGAGGAGCTTTGTAGAAGAAAATCTTTTTTGTAAATTTTTCTTTTTCTTGTGAGAGGAAAGTGGGGTGGAAAGGATTACACATTAGAGAACTGCTCAGTTCTCAAGAATAATTTTGAAGAAAATGAGAACAGAAGCAGTTCTCTTTTAATAGTGCTGTATTTCTCATCACTATAATATTCAGCACTGCTACAGGGGTATGCAATCCGTATCATCACTTGACTCAGCATCACTTTTGGCGCTCCTGCTGGCACTGGAGCAATAAGCTGAGAGTTGAACTTGGGAAAAGCAGTTTCTTTCTTGCACTTAACTCTTCTCCAAAACTGTGATGGATCACAGCAGTTTCACTGAGTTGCTTTAGCATGCCAGCTTGTCACAGCTATCGCGAAATTTTACTGGAGCGTTTTAATTATCTATAATAACTCCAGAAAATCCCCTTTTTCATTTGGCACAGATTTTTCAGAGCTATGAGTTTTAGTTTTATTATGATTTCTAAAATAAGAAAATGAAAGAGTACACCAAACATAGAGATTTTTAATGCTATGTTTCACTCCAATTAATCTTTACGGACTAAGAAGTCTTGCAAAATAAAAAACATATTTAAAACTGGTCTCATTGAAGTCCATGATGAAGTTAGGCTGGCTTCCTTAGATACAGGACTGTTTCCCTCAGGGTAAAGGCAAAAGATTCTGAGACAATATACATACTCTGACTATGTTGCCTTGTAGTGAAACTGTTATTCTGAGGGCTAAAATTATATTTGTATTTTAAAAGTAAGTGTTTTGGTGATATTTTTGTTATAATGTTGATGGCCTAAGAACATAAGCAAGGCAGATTTTACGAGGCAAAGCACGAGCTTTTATTAGACTTTAAAAAAAGACAAGCTTTTGAGTACACAAGCCCTTCCTGTTAGCATCATTTCTTGTGTCTTTGATAACTATCCGGGAGGGTGTTGTGCATTTTGTTCTCAGTTTCAGTGATATATTAATTGATAATCTAATTACCACTTAATTTAAAATGTATATATATAATTATGCAGCAAAGACTTTCACCTATATTCTGGTCTTTCTTAGATCTCAATATCTTATTTAACTCACTGTAACAATAATTCTTCACATTTTGTAGTGACTCCTTTGATCTATACAGATGATGAGTCTGACCACTGCTGGTGTTATATTATTACCTTTCTTTTACATTTATTTCTCATTCTTTTTAGTTCCTACTTGTTTCTTCTTAACAAGCAGATTCTGAAAGATAGGGAAAATTTAGAGGAGATGAGGAAGGAAATTATTTGGCTAGATAGGTCAGATTAGCATTTGAGATTAACAATCTAAAATGTGATGATGCGATCTTCTGAAAGTATTTTTAGCTTTTCTTTGGTTTCTCTAATTTTCTCAGTTCCATGTGTCTCAAGGATAAAAAGCCATTTGTTGTCCTTCTTTTATTGATCATCAAAGAGCTGAGATTTTTTCTGTATATAAACCATCAGAATTTTTCATTGCTTTATAGTCCGTCAGGCAGCATATAATTATGGACCTCAATCTGTAACAGCCTGACAGCGTCGCTGTCACCCTGGCAGATACGTTGCTGCCCAATAACCACTGAAGTTGAGAAGTCATGCACTTCAGCTTCACCAGTATAACTTCTGCCTTACCAAGATCAACATACAGAAAAGTGTACAGATTTGGAATAATTTAAGAAACCTTTTAAGTAGAGATATGTCTTTAAATAACACTTTCCTATCAGGGAATACTGAAGATACATTCTTTTCAAAATTAAAATAGTCTTTCATTGGAGCAAATTAGTGGCAGAAGTGCAAAGTATTCTGGAGCCAAACCAACTTCCTTTGGGAGTGAGAGAAACCTGTAAGGAGTGTGTGGATGCCCTCTGAAGCAGCATTTGCAGTTTTCTGTCCCTCTTGTGTGATGGAGACAGCTGCAGACTTGGACACTAATGTCCTTGGGGATATGATGGAGAGAAACCTAAATGAGCCACTCTGTGACTTTCCTCCTTCCTGCCACACTCCTGGGCCGTGAGTAGTACAGGTTGTCTTTCTGGCTCCTCAGTCCTACAGGGAGGCTTTAAAATCTATTTGCAGAGACTATGAATTAATTTGCCAAGTCGTTTGTGGATATATAGCTTTTCTAGTTATTTCTAAGTTAATGCAAAAATGTCCTTTCTTGAGTGCCCTGTGCTACAAGGACAACAGGAGAAATACCTGACAATGTGGAAACTCAGAAACATGACCCTGAGATTACAAGGAGGTCTTCTGAAATTTGAGAATATTTACTGAAACACGGGGAATTCTGGCAAAAATTGTTTTCATTCTGTTCTCATCTGTCTGTTCTGGGATAGGAAGATGTTAGGAAGAAATATTGCCTATGTTTATTCTGCCCTTACACTCTTCTCTACATAACCTTTTGTCATGACCATTGCTGGGAACAAAACAGTGTGTTAGATGGACCATTGGTTTGACTCCATGTTGCAGTTTGTATGTTACGGTGTTATGGAAAAATTAGAACCTTAACATTAATGTTGATGCCTTCTAAGGCAATATATGCATTTTCTGATTTGATATTCATGTTTAATTTATAGTCCTATTATTATTCTTATGTCCTTCTGCATGCTTTTCTGATTACCTTTTTGATTCACTGTATCTTCATGTGTTTCAGACGTTCTGCTTCTGTATCAAAAGGTGATTTGCAACTGTTATCCTTTTTTCCACTCTGGAAGCACATTAAGTTATTTATTTTTGAGGAACTCTTTTCTAAGTATCTTTAAAATGTACCATATGAGAGAAAAGTTTGTACAAAATGCAAATCGTAACTGAATGTGTACCACACCTAGGAAGAAGCTGATTCTCCAGGAGTTAATTTTTAAATACTTCCAAGTTATAATACTCATCAGACAATACTATTTTGCACATCTAAAACAACACATTTGAGGACAAATCTTACAGGAAATTGAGCTTCAAGTACTGTTTAGGCAGTTATTATTTGACTACAGGCATGATGCTTCAAGAAAGGAATTTACATGGCCAAAGTTCATTCCTGTTCTCTTTTTTTCCATTCTTTCCTCCAGCAAATGAATCCTTGTAGGCCTCTAGAAAACAAAATTGTTACATAATAGGTTTCATCAGTAAAAGAATCAAGATATTCACCTCTTTTTAAAGTTTTACAGTCTAGTTCAGACATGTTGTACCTCACTGTTCCTGCAATATGCTAGGTAGAACAGCTGACAAATGAAAAGTCAGTAAGGTCTATTAAGGACTCAGGGCTGATTTTTATAGTTTTCCGTGGTTTAAATCCATTAGTTTCATTACAGTTACACCTAATTTACATCTGTGTGAAAATCAAGTATTAAGTTTGCCTTGTATTTTTAGTCTTTAATGATTTGAAAGCCACTAGTATATGATACTATCAGACTAATGGAGCAAATTAAAAATGAGTGACCATATTTTATGTCATTGTATATTTAGAATAAATGTTTTCAGTTTCTAAAACTAAATAATGAAATTTTTTTCACTGAAACACTAATAAAGCATATAACTGTCATTAACTTATTTTACTTAGTACATTTTATAGGCACTGTAAAATGCAGCTTCTTTCCTAAGAAGCTGAACTTCTTTAAGGAAAGGAGCGGAAATTTTTCCGTGACCCAGTACTTCATAAACATGTGATTGAAATGGCAACTAGAATAAACTGAAGCCCTTCCTCAATAAGAACTATGCTGAACATCAAATTGCTGTCCTAAAGTCTACAGCCTAATTTGAGAATTCATTTTACATCAAGGTAATCTAGTGATTTAAATCATTCATGGAAATGAAATCAGAGATATAGTGTACAGGGTTGGGTTTTTTTTATTTCAGTAGTGAGTGAATACATCCACGGCTCTCAGTTTTCAGTTAATGGGAACCCAGATGCATGCTAAACCTTGGCCCTAGACAGACATTTCAGTATCATTTTGTCAATGAGCCAGCACAGAAAAATTTCCTTTAAGATAATTCAATCTAGTCTTAAATGTTTTATTAAATCTATTTTGAAATCAGGGCAGTGTCATTAATGAACTATCATTTGATGATTAGTTTTCCCACTTGTAAACATTAGTTATTAAAAATTACGTTCAGCAAAATTTACAATATATGTTAATATTACCGTCATTTTACTACTAAAAGACAGTACATTGGATCCAAATAAAAGGTATTGATAATTCAGACAAGATTGTTCTGGTGGTGGTTGTTTTAACTACAAAAAAACCCCAAACAACTAAATTGTTGAACTGCATTCAATTCCAGTGTATCTTTAGAAACCAGACCACCAGGAAAAGTGGTAATAGTTCCAATGCTAGTTTCTTTACTGAGTCTAAACTTTAATAAAATCTTGGATAGTCAAATCAGTCAGTCAGTGAAATAATCTTACCGCTCCCTCTTCCTTTTCTGTCATCTTTCTTAAGAGTTTTGTCCATTTAGATATTTCATCCCAAATCTCATTACTACTGCATTTGGCTACAGCACCATTACGCTCGTGCCTTTCTCAGGGATAGTGGTCCAGTGAATTTACTTTCAATTTACATTTACATTTCTCTTCCCACATCCACACACACACAACACATTCTCCCATTTTTATACTCGGGAACACCTCTCTAAGGGGCGGCACTACTGCAGACAGTCCTTAGGTTACTCCAGACACACTGAATGAAAAACACACGCAAAGAACAACAATTCTGCAAGGAGAAGAGGCCCAGAAAGGCTCATTCTTATGTGCGAGTTGGCCTCAGAGTCTCTGGTCCTGGTTTATTTAGAGGCATAATGTTGCCAAAACACCTTCTTCAGACTTTATGTTGTCACAGGAACAGAAAGGAAATTGTTGCTGAGTATGCACCTGAGGGTTAATAACTGGATGATATACACTGTGATTTTCACCCTTTGAATTTTAATTCTTCCAGAGTACGGGCTGCCCCTTTGGAAAATGAATGTGAGGAAACTGTGTAAGGATTATGCTGAGAAAAAAACAAGATATGATGAAGGAATGAATGAAGAGGCCCTTCAAGAGCAACTTTCTAGTGCATAGTATGCTTTGTATAGAAAGAAGGCTATTGCCATAGTTTTTTTCAGTTGTTGCGCTTCTTATGTCAGACATTCGTAGACATCAAGCTATAGTTTTAAATGCTATATAGAAAATCTGTTAAAAGCTGGACATCTTTTCCAATTGTATATTTATTATCTGTAATGTACCACATGAGATTAATAATGCAGGAGGCGCTCATTCAGACATCTTCATTGTTTTGTGGTTGCTTTGTCTGCATATCAACCTGGTCATGTTTGGCTGCTCAAGAGAAATTCCCTCAAGAAAAGTGGTAGGCATGGCCTACTCAGGCTGATGTCTAGTCTCAGAAGAGGACACTGACTGCTATAATCTGAGCAGTGCTTAGTGCATGGTCTTTCTTCATTGAGCCAAGTTCTAGAGAGAAGCAGGACAGATACACACACGTACTTAGCATTTCATGTTGTCTGACTTCAAAAACCTCTGTGCAACCCACAGAATTTATGTTTGTGCTTCTGAGACTGGATAGATGCTTAAATCCAGTTCTCTAAATCAAACCAATTAAGCTCAAAACTTAATATTTAGCTGTCATGATAGTAAAAAAGAGGAAGAACATAACTGGTATCTCATGAGTTCACCTTTGTGGCTGGTTGATAAGCCAAACTATTCCAAACCGTTTGCCAGTACTTATTGCGGAAATTTTTTTTTGTATTTTTAGGAATGCAAG